>NW_028155388.1:0-30000 GCF_963514095.1 Eutrigla gurnardus | reverse complement strand
TGTTGTTTTGATTTCCCAGGACAACGAGTGGGCCGGATGGTCCGACAAAGAAAGAAAAGTTTTCAGGGCCATGTCCCCCTACTCTGCGGGGAAGAGCAGGGGCTCCCTGACCCGGAGCATTACATTTGGAGCCTCCATGGGTAAGAATGAACACATTGTGTATTTGTGCAGGTGTGTGAAGTGTGTTCATGCAGCTTTCATCATCATGTGTTGCATCTTTACAGATGCATACATGGAGGAGTACGCTGCTTTTGTGTTCTGCCCAGAGGGCACACCTAAGATGGAAGAAAATGCAGTCTCCAAGGTCAGCAGGGCCAAAGTCTTCGCCAAATTCCTGGCCCTGGGCTGGTCCTCCCTGACGGTCTGGGACTGGGGCTTCCTATATAATATCCCCCTGCTGAAGTTGTAAGTAGTGAATTTACAGATGTTAACAGATGTTCTTTCTCAGCAAGTCTTTTGCCTAGTTAAATAAAGGTTATATGATGATGATGAAAGTACTGAAAACATATAACTGAGACTAAGTCCAGACTGCTCTTTCCTCAGCTACCCTACCTTCCTGAGGAGCGTTGGCCTGGCCCCCACAACGGTGTCCCTCTATGTGGGCCAGGCCATCTCCTTGATGGAGTTTTTTTACGATACCCCGCCCAAACACTCGAGGCTGTCTCAGGGGCAGCTCAAGGTCCTTACCAGGGAGCTAAAAAAACTGTATCGAGACCTTGGCAGGACCATACAGGGGCACCAGTCTCTGGTCAAACAGAGCAAACAGGAGAGGCTGGTGTCCCGGGAGGACCTGGCCCGGTGCAGGATCCTGGCCAAGGCAAAAATACCAGAGCTGCTGGGTGAGTCTGTACTGCCTCCCTCACTCACTCACTCACTCTCTCTCTCTCTCCCACACACACACACACACACCTTTTTTTCAGTGTCTAAAAGCTTCAAGTGTAACTGTTGTCTTCTCTCTTTGACTCTCATTACAGAGGACATAAAGAACGCCACTCCCAGGGACCCAAAGACCCGCTACAGGTTCTTTGGGTTCCTGGCAGCATACCTGGCAGCGATCTATGGCCACAGGAGCGGTGTACTCACTAAGATGAGAGTGAAAGACGTTAGGGACGCCATGGGGGATGACACCAGGGGCTACCTCATCAATGCGAGTATCGTTTTAATCTCTTTCCCAACATTTAGTTAGTCAGTTTGTGTTTCTGTTCCACACTTACCAATCGGTCATACGTTGTCTTCTGCAGGTCTTGGAGCACAAGACGGTCAGGAAATTTGGCGTGGCACAGCTCTATCTGGAGCCGGAGGAGTACGCCTGGTGCTCCGAGTGGCTCCGGCTCCGGAAGAGGGCTGTGCCCACCAACTCGTTTTTCTTCTCGTCCCTCTGGCGCGGCGAGGCCAAGCACCTCATTAAGTATTTCAGGTCCGCCTGGAGTGAGATGGGCCTGGCCGGAGCGCCCTCATTTATGGACCTCCGCTCGGCCGTGGCCACCTATGTGGGTATCAAAAACACGTCCTGAGGAATTGGTCAATTTGGTGCACTTGTTCATTAATGCCTCATTTTCGGTTTTTGCAGAACTTTGAGTCCAACGACGCCGAGGTGCGCCGGAAAGTCGCTACATTCATGTGCCACAATGTAGCAACACAAGAAAAGTTCTATGAACTGAATAACACATTGACAAGGGCAAAGCAGATGAGGGAGCTGTTCGTCTGTCTCTCAATTAAAGGCGGAGAAACAGCTCTCTCATCTGCTTCTGCAGAAGCCTCGACCTCCTCTGCTGCTGCTGGTGCTGATGCTGCTAACGCCGCCGCCCCCGGGATGGAGGCTGGGTTGGAGGAGAAAAGAGTAAGTTAAAACCTTGCAATTGCTTTCACACCTCAGTCCAAATTCAGTAATAATAATGATAATAATAATGTGTTCTTTATTCTGAAGGTGACACCACGGAAAAAAAGGCCTTCTCCCAGCCAGACCATGGCCAGCAGAGTGAAACGGAGGCTTGGCCTCTCGCCCAAAAAATACCCAAGCAGGGCGAGGGTGACAAAATAGTGGGTAACCAAAAAAAAAAGAAAAAACATGCTTTTTGCATAGCAAAAAAAAAAAAAAAACACAATGTTTGTTGAAAAAAAAAGAAAGTGCCAGACTAGAGTCAAGCTCAACAGGGTCTTCTTTCCCCGCTGATTCTGCCAAGCCCGTTCCCTTGGCTGTGGTTTCGCTAGATAGTAGGTAGGGACAGTGGGAATCTCGTTCATCCATTCATGCGCGTCACTAATTAGATGACGAGGCATTTGGCTATTGAATGAGAGCAGCTCCCCCGTCATTCCCGCTGGCGTCGCTGATATCGACGAATCGACACCTGACCGCTCGACGGGGCGACCCCCAGAGTGGCTCGAGCCGTAGGCATATTTGCCTTAGCCACATGTCAGACAATGTCAACAGCATACACTCACTGTTTAGATATATACCTTGTATTAGGTATAATTTCGCCTTTGTTATATATATATAAGCCATTGCCAGCCTTTCGCCTTGCTTAGTTGGTCTGGGCCAACCAATGGTCAACCCCTGTTGTACTATCATTTTTCTTATTTTTAAGCCGCTGCCCGGCCTTTCGCCTCGCTTAGTTGGCCTGGGTCAAGTGAGTTGTCCTGCTCCAATACACGTTGCCAACCAGTGATCAATCGTGTGTTATGCTATTCCCTCGAACGTCATCCCTGCTGTACCTACCTAGGTCAGCTAGGGCTAAATACTTGCCCAATCGTGACTTGGATCACCGTCCGTGAGGCCGATCCATATCACTCTTAATAATTCTTTGACCTCTTTACTTATTGCCGTACTCAACCGGCCTGGTAGTCTACCCTTTTCCAAGACTCCTGTCACCGTCCCTATGATCGAACAAGCGCTTGATCCCACCTTACTACTTTACACCTATCCATCAATTTTCTCTCTGACCAGGTGCCTATAGGCCTTGTACACATCCACTGTTTGGAGGAGGGCCCTCCTACTAAGAAGTGTCGAGAAGACCTTGATCCTGGCTTTGCTAGCACCAAGCAGACCAAGGATCTGGTTATTCTCCTTGTACCACTTGCCCCTTGCTCCAACGGGGAAACCTCTGCTTAGCACCGTATCAGTGCCTGGAACAAGGTCCATGACTGCGGCCGCGAAGCCAATGTACTTCCTGGATTTGAATTTAGCCATGTCGGAGAGAGATACATCCGATATCTCATACACTATGGCTACATCGAGTATCATGGCAACTCTGCCCTTGGTTGCTATGAGATCGGGAATGCCGATCTGCCCTTCAGCTGATCTCAGTTTTACCTCACTCCATGTCTTCCACCCGAACTTGTTGGCTTCAGCCCGAAGAAGAGCACAGATCTTATTATGATTCGACATTCTGTTCCTTTTCACTGCGGGGCATCGACCTATAATATGCCTGGTCGAGTCCTTCCCTCTGTGGCAGAGCACACAGTTGACATCCTTGCCAGGGAGCATCTGCCCTCGACTACTGACTGACCGAGAGGGTACTGAACTGGTACGAAGCTTAAGCGCTAGGATGACCTCGGATTGTTTAATACAAGTGGAGCCCAAATTTATAAGCCAGTCATTACTGACTTTGTCCTCTCTGAAGACTGAGATCCCCTTCCCTTGTACCTTTAACCTGCACCATATTTTACCCACTGTGTCTTTTCCAAAGCTGCCTGCTTCAGCAATGGGGCTGCCATCTGTGGCCAACTGCCACAGTTTGCCCAGAGACGAAGTTGAAATCGTGCCTCTCGCGATAGCCTTAGTATAATCGTCTTCCGAATTATAGAGGCCGACTAGTCTACGCAGCTGTGTAGAGGGAATATGCGACTCAAGTTTGAGGATGCCTAAGCCGCCGCTCTTGGGGCTTGAGTATAGCAGCCTATTGGCCGTGGAAGGGGAGAGGTGCAACCATTTCTTTACTTGATTACGGACAATGCGATCGCATTCCTTAAGCGCGCCACTGGTCTCACTGGTCTCACGACCGTGGTCTGCTGTGTAGATGATTCTTGGAAGTGCAAACCGGTTTAGCAAATCCACTTTTTGTGTGGGCTTCAGGGTCACCTTCGATATCTTAATGGTTAAATCCTTTATTGTTTCAATGGTGGGTGGTCTGACAATCCCTGACCAGGGACTGATCCCCACTCCCAGATACTTGGCTGATTCCCCTACCCCTATCATATGGATGGGGCTGCCGTGTAGTTGCCAACCTGGGCAATTGTTCACCTTCCACGACCTACCCTGAACTCCGATCATGAACCCATGACATTTTGACGGGTTGACCTTCATACCCGTCATTGTACAGAATTCATGTAGAATTGCGAGATTCGTTTTCATGCCGACCCATGAGTTGCTCAAAAGCACCAAATCATCGGCAAAAGCCAGTGATGTGACAGTAGTTCCTTGTGTATTGAACCCCACTCCTGCCGTTTCAAGAGTATGGAGTAGAGGATCGATGGCTAAGTTGAAGAGTTTTGGTGAAAGAGGGTCGCCCTGCTTAACTCCTCTTTTCAACGGGTGCGGGCGAGACGGGCCGGTGGTGCGCCCGACCCCGCGGGGCCAGGATCCCACCTCAGCCGGCGCGCGCCGGCCCTCACTTTCATTGCGCCACGGGGTTTCGCATTCACCCTCTGACTCGCGCGTGCGTTAGACTCCTTGGTCCGTGTTTCAAGACGGGTCGGGTGGGTTGCCGACATCGCCGCTGACCCCTTACGCCTTTTTTACGTGAGCGGTGGTACTCCAACTGACATCCAGGCTGGTGCGGCAGGTGTTTCGATCCGGTCTTAGGCCACCGCAGCCGGACTCACTCTCCTCCACACTGACCCCGCATATGGTTCTCTAACATACATCCAGGCGGGTGCGGCAGGTGTTTCGATCCGGTCTTAGGCCACCTCAGCCGGACTCACTCTGCTCCACACTGACCCCTCCCTCCACAACTTTATTTTTTCTAAGTCCTCGCGGATATGGTACTCCAACTGACATCCAGGCGGGTGCGGCAGGTGTTTCGATCCGGTCTTAGGCCACTGCAGCCGGCCTCACTCTCCTCCACACACACCCGTCTTTAATTTATTTATTTTTTTCTTCCAAGTCTCCAGCACACTTCCAGGCCGACAGAGCAGGTGCACCTGGCCCAGGACAGGCACCCACTGCCGGCCTCACTCTCCTCCACACACACCCGTCTTTAATTATTATTATTATTATTTTTATTTATTTATTTTTTTCCAAGTCCCCGCGCCCATGGTACTCCCACTGTTCCGAGGAGGGGAGGGTGTGTCGGTGGGGCCTGCGGCCGACAAAAGCTTGGATCGAGGGCTGACTTTCAATAGATCGCAGCGAGGGAGCTGCTCTGCTACGTAAGAAACCCTGACCCAGAATCAGGTCGTCTGCAAGTGATTTAGCACCAGGTTCTCCACAAACATGCGGTGCGAGATAGGAGAGGGGCGACCATCATCCGGCCGCACCCAAGCCCTGTCATGAACGGCTCTACTCACCGACGTTGCCCGCCCTGGGCTGGAAGCTGTTTAAATTATTTGGGTTTTGTTTTTACCTCGGAGTGGCCAACGCTCTACTATTCCTATCTCGGTTTGTCGATCATACAAGTCAACCAATCCAACCAACGAACCCAGGCAATGTGCTGGCCAATTACAGGTGTTGGGGGGGCGGGTCACTGAGTTAACAACAAGTTATTTCGCTGTGGTGTTCGGCATGGATGTCTGTATTTTCCCCCAAAAAATACGCGGACAAGAAGTGAGGACGCGAACGGGAGTGAGCAGGAAGCAGCGATATTTACTTCTACTGGAAATGTCAGCATTGAAGTCAACAGTAACACTGGAGTAAACATTCATGCTAGGAGAGGTAGCTCCCTAGCTGCTGTAGCTACCTCTCCTAGTATGAGTTCAGTGTTCAGGTTGACATCAGTGCTTCTGTTTCCAGTAGAAGTGAAGCTGTATGGTGCTATCTGCATGCCACAACCCTTGTTGCCGGTCTTCTTGAATAAATGCTCGAGTTGCATAAATGGACACAGCACTACACTATTTTGTTTGTTTTTTAGATTGTGGGATGAACTGCCCCTTTTTAGTAAGAGGAAAAATACTTCTCCGCACTTTAGCAGTGGTCACGAAGCCATTGTTTTGCTTGAAGCAAATAAAATGTAGGTTGAAAAACTTTGCCCCCCTGAAAAAATGTAATGCCCCCCCTAAATTTTTTTCTGCAGCCGGGTCTGTGGACGGGGCTGAATCCCCGGGGACCTGGACCAAGGCCCGGGTCCCAGGGACATCCTAGACAACATGGGTGCCCCGTGGCTTCGACCACGGGGTGGCCGACATCACCATAGAACATGGCTATCCGGCCGCTCCTGTTCCGCGTGGCTTATAGTCTCCGTCGACTGAGGGCTTACCACCTCTTTGTCACCCATAGATACGACATGCCCCATAGAATAGCGTACGGCCTTTTGCTCCGCCGCCACAGTCTAGCAGTATCACGCTTCAGGCTAGGGGAACAGGGGCACAACATAAATGAGGAAGAGGACAATGTTGCACAATCAAAAAGCTGGACTTTATTGGGCACAGCTCAAAGTAAACAAAGGTATATGTCACAAAAAGGTGGACAAAGTCAACACCACGAAAAACCGAAAAAGAACTGAAGCGTCTCTTCAGGGTGAACCAAGGCCAAAATAACAACCAAACAAAACTATCTTCTCGACCAGACTAACTTGCCCTGGGAGGAATAAAAAGGAACAAATAAAATGACAACTTCCTAAACTAACAAAAACAGGAGAAAAAGGGGAATGAAAATAAATGGCAGTTACACCCTTACTGCTTCCTACCAAAATAAACATTAAAGGCAAAAATGTAAATAACCCAGAATGGTGCCGAAGCACAGCAAAAAGGGTCAGCTAACTCACACACAACCAATAACCAAACACGACTAGCAGGGGAACTAGACACCATTCAAAGTACACTCAGATCAACAGCACGAGGAGGAAAGCACGAGAAGCACAGTGAAAGCCCTCGTATGCTGTCTGAAGAGCACTGCCTTTTCAAACTGGGCCGCTCGCCAGGCTCATTGGCTGCAGCTGCGGAGAACCAATGGCTGGAGGCAGGAGGCGGGACCTGTAAATCAAGCAGAGCTGGACAACAAAAACAGGAGCGCTCACTCGGGCCTAAATGCGAAATCTATCGGCTGGGGGACGTAACACCCCCCCTTCCTAAAAAGAACATCTACCACAAAAAGTTTGCTCAGGACTGGGAGACACGAGAAAGAGCGTCGGCCATAACATTTTCAGTTCCCTTTTTGTGACGGATTTCTAAGTTGAAACCCTGCACTAACAGAGACCACCTCATCAAACGCTGGTTCGCATTCCGCATCTGGTTCAGGAAAACGAGCGGGTTGTGGTCGGTAAACACTAAAACAGGTAAAGAACTGGAACCAAGATACACCTCGAAATACTGTAACGCCAGCAGCAGCGAGAGGGCCTCCTTCTCTGTGGTGCTGTAGTTAAGTTGGGGAACACTGAACTTTTGGAAAAATAACAAATGGGGTGAACGATCCCTTTCTCATCCTCCTGCAGCAACACAGCTCCGGCCCCACTGGCGCTGGCATCCACCTCCAACTTAAACGGGGGAGTGAAGTTTGGGGCTGCCAGGACAGGTGTGCTGCAGAGGTGAGCTTTACAGGAACGAAAAGCGACATCACAGGCATTGGTCCAAACAAACGTTTTTTTATCACTAGTCAGACTTGTGAGTGGGGCGGCTACATCAGCAAAGTTTCGGCAGAAACTCCGGTAATACCCCGCCATGCCCAGAAAGCGGCGGAGCTCACGCCTGGTTTTGGGGACGGGAAAATCCAGGATGGCCTGGACTTTGGGCTGGACAGGGCGCACTTGGCCTTGGCCCACCTGTTTGCTAAGGTAAGTGACGGTTGCCTTACCAAACTCACATTTTGCCAGGTTAAGGGTAAGGTTCGCCTCTCTCAACCTATCAAAAATCACTTCCAGAGTTTTTATATGCTCTGACCATGACTCTTCACAATTATTTACATCGGATAAGACGATGTGCATCAGACGCTGGAATGTGGCAGGTGCGTTTCGGAGACCAAACGGCATAACAGTGTACTGCAAGAAACTGTCAGGCGTGACAAAAGCTGACATCTCGGAAGCACGTGGTGTTAATGGGACTTGCCAGTATCCCTTCAGGAGGTCAAGTTTAGTCACAAATTTTACCGAACCGACTCTGTCAACACAGTCTTCCATGCGGGGAAGAGGATAGGAGTCTGGCTTGGTGACATTATTCACTTTTCTAAAATCTGTACAGAACTGTGATGTCTGATCAGGTTTGGGAACAAGCAGACAGGGGGAACTCCATGCGCTGGAGCTGGGCACAGCTAAACCATTCTCCAATTGATAGTCAACCTCCTTTTTAAAGAGGGAGCGCTTGGTGGGGTTGACACGGTAGGCACGTTGCTTGATTGTAGGGTGGTGACCGACATCAATATCATGAGATAGAACAGTAGTGCAGGTAGGAGTGTCGGAAGATAGAGTGAGGTGGCTGTCAATCAGTTTAACAATGTCAGCTTGGGCGGGACCATCTCGATCAGGGATGCCAGGGTGAAATTGGACAGGGGGCCAGATTTTTTTCAAGTGAGACCTCAGGGGACCGGATTACACTTTCGGACTGAAAAGGCAAACATTGACTCAACACATGGATAGGTAGGCTATTTGAAATTATTCATGAAGGCCTACACATCAAAAAGAAATTGCATTGGCACCAAAGTAGCCTCACAATGAGGCCTAAATTACATACATTACAAAGGAAGATGATTGACAGGCGCTCTCCTTCATACAATCACGTGCACACTTCATGGCTGCACCTGATTGGACGATCGCTTTCACTGCTGTGCTGTCTGCTCCCGGATTTCAAACCGACCAACATGGCGGCTCATATGGAAACTTTCTCTTATTTTACGACAATAGTTCACCGAAAGGTGTTTCTGAAAACATTTTATGCGAGAAATAAGCTATGCAGTTGCTGAAACTGTCTTTATTTTAGATGGACAACATTCAGTTTAAAAGAGTTTCGAGAGCTTGTGGGAGGCAGCGGCGCACCGTCTCTCCACGCTCGCCGTGAGTCGAATGCATTGCAGGGCATACCGTAAATCCTTTAATATAGCCTCAGCCAAAATCTTCGCGACGCGAAGCTGACAATGAATGGGAAGGGTGGAAATAACGCTGCCTGTCGACACTTGCCCCGTCCAATGTTAGAGACCGGCCGGTAATAGAATACAGGCCAGTATTAGAGGATTTACGGTATATATTAAAAAAAAAAAAAAATAGATAAAATAATAATTAAAAAATTAAAACTGCGAGCAGTATCGTGACGGGCCCGAGCTCATATGCGGTCGTGGAGTGCCTGCGAGAGTGAATGTCAAAGTGCAGTGTGCAAAGTTTGGAGCAGATCAGAGAACAAACACTGAAGTTACAATAGTTTGGATGTTAATGACAGAGTTCAGCTGACAGCTGTATGAGATGCATGTAAAGTGTGTCATCTCTCCTCCTCTCTGTGTCCAGGCTGAAATGAGAGGAATTAAAAAAAGGAATTAAAAGTGGCATGGCTGTTGATCTGGTGTGAGCTGCATGTGAGATTCACAGTTCTCCATGTGTCACCGAGTGATCTCTCTCTGACTCCATCTGGTGGTCGCTGTGCGCCTGTGTCTCTATGCCATCTCTCCTCCTGGCTGATTTACACACTTGGCTAAAAACATTTTTTTTACCTACTTTATCATGACTTGAGGCGGTGGGTCCAAGAGGCTTTTTTGTACATCTCCACTTGGGCTATCTAGGAAAAAATATTTCATGCGTGTACGCCCTACCTAGAGGGGGGGCTGTTGCTTAGAAAAAAGGCATAAAATCAGATTGAGTGAGAAACTGGCTGAATTACACACTTGGCTAAAAATATTTTTTTTACCTACTTTATGATAACTTTAGGTGGTGGGTCCAAGAGGCTTTTTTGTACATCTCCACATGGGCTATCTAGGAAAAAATATTTTATTCGTCTACGCCCTACCTAGAGGGGGGGCTGTTGCTCAGAAAAAGGGCCTAAAATCAGTCACATTTCCTGTCGCCATTAGGTGGCACTCTACCTGTCAGTTAAAATTGCAGTGCAGTTGTGTTCAGGACGTGATTGTTAACAAGCATGAATATTTTGGAGCAGATCGGAGAAGAAACGGTGAAGTTATAACAGCTTTAATGCCAATGGTGAGTGTTGAAAATAGTAGCGCAGTCATGGCGTCGGCGTGGCCACGCCCCTAAATATTCTGGACATCTTTTGATAACTTTTTCTCCTTAAGGCTTTTTCAACAACATATCCAATTTTGATATCGATCGGATCAACGGTATAATCAGTTTTTGATTTTGTACGACCCCTGTGAATGGCCAAAAACAGGCAAAAACGGCCAAAAATGGCACTCTTTGGAAATTTGTGGCAGGGCCAAACATTACCCAATTTTGATGAAACTTGTAATGCATGTTCTTTGAAGCTATTGCAACATAGGTTTCGAGTTTTGTAATTATGGGGGCAAAGGTTATAGAGTTATGCTAATTGCATTTTGGTAGCCCCACCCTCTAATGTTCATTGGCCGATATCTTCTGATAAAATGCATATTTTCGAAACCTTTTGTGACCATCCCCGCAGCTAGGTCTAAAGAGTATGCGTACCGAATTTCGTCCAAATCGGACCAACGGTTTCCGAGAAATGCGCAACTTCCTTTTTTTCATAAAATCCAAGATGGCGGAAAATTTTGGCAGGCGGACTTTTATACTCCCAGTGGCTTTTTTGTAGAGGAGACTTGTTTACACATGTGTGCAAAGTTTCATGTCAATCGGACTTACGGTGCGGCGAGGATGGCGAATCTCCCACTAGGTGGCGCTAGCGAGCAACTTTTTCCTGACCGACGCCAAATTCTCAAATTTTTCACCAGGCCCTATAGACACTCCAATTTGCGTTAGTTTTTTTCCATGCGAAGGCCCCCAAAACGCAGGTCGTACCCGTGAAAGAATAAGAAAAAACATTTGAATAACAATAGGGCTTCGCAGCCCGACGTTGTCGGCGCTCGGGCCCTAAATATTCTCCCCTTATCACCCGCGGGCCGGATGTGACGTACAGTCGGGCCGGGTCCGGCCCGCGGGCCGTAACCCTGTCATCCCTGATCTAGATGCTGCAAATGAACAGAGATGTTTTGCAACATTTCAGAATTTTGCAGACTCGAACACGAGGAGCTATTTCCACAGAGACCATCACTTTCTGGTGAATACAGGGGAGGAGTGACAGAGGTGACGGTGGCTACGCTACGTGCATCACAGTGAGTGACATATGGTTTCAGCATATTCACATGACTTACTCAAGTTTTTCCCTTGCAGTCAGGAGATGCGACAACAAAATCAGTTTCACATAACTGCTTCTCAATCACATGAGGGCCAGAAAACTTTGCTTGAAAAGAAGAAGTGGGGAGTGGGAGAAGAACGAGCTCTCTGTCACCAACCTGAAAAACTCGCTTCACAGACTTTTTATCAAATTTTCCTTTCATTTTTTCCTGAGAAACCCCCAGAGAGCAGTGTACAGCTTTGCGTGCTGTGTGCAACCTCTCCCTGAATTTACTCACGTAGTCAAGCACGTTAGAGCTGGGGCTAGCTGTGTCAGACAGGAACTTCTCACGGAGCATACAGAGGGGACCACGCACTGCGTGACCAAATACTAATTCAGCAGGGCTGAAACCAGTGGACTCCTGCACGGTTTCTCTTGCAGCCAAGAGCAGAAAAGGCAGACTCTCGTCCCAATCCTTCCCCGTTTCGAAGCAGTACTTTTTCATCATGGATTTTAGCATCTGATGAAAACGCTCGAGTGCGCCCTGGGATTGGGGGTGATAGGCGCTGGACGTCCTGTGGCGGATGGACAGTGATGAAAGGACTTGAGCAAACAGTTTGGATGTAAAATGTGTGCCTTGGTCAGTTTGGACATACTTTGGCAGACCGAAAGTGGAAAAGAAATGAATAAGTACTTTGACAACGGCTATGGCTTTTTTTTTTTTTGGCATCACATGACTAAATAACCTAATACTGAATATTGCAGCACCCTGCCTTCGCCCAATGACAGCTGGGATTGGCTCCAGCCCCCCCATGACCCTGAATACAGAATAAGCGGTAGTCAATGGATGGATGGATGGATGAATACTGCAGCATTTAGCAGACACAGGCTATCACAGGATATCAGACATTAGTGACGACTAATTAGCACAATACTCCACCATGTATTGCGGCGCAATAAGCCGACGAGCATGCCGCCTTCGTGGCTGCTCTCATGAACACCCGTGTTGCGGTTCCCGACACATAAACAGACCGCCGACAGACGCGGTACAACTTTCCCCCATTTAGCTGCTCCCTGAAACTATAACGTGGAAGTACTAAATACACTCAATGAACAGAAACACTCACTTACATTCTGCAATGACGCACACTGGCACTTCAGTGCCGCACAGCGAAGTCTAGCGAGTGACTGACGGGAGATAAACTAGCCGGGAGATCATATCGCTGCTCGTACTACACTCCCCATAATGCTTTGTGCTCTTAAAGTAATACAATCGCTCACCAAAGGATTATTAAGACACAGAATCATCCATAATAAACATAACATAACAACTTCTGGAGCCTTTCTAACAACTGTGACATCATGAATGTTTATTGTACCTTGCCACGTTTTTGAAACAGTAATGCTCCAGTAATTTCCATCCACGGAAACCGCAAGCATATCCGGGCTGCACGCTTGACAGGTGAAGGGCTCCTCCTTGCAGAGGCTGTCCACCTCATATCTCACAGCCTCCCACTCGAAGAAGCTTTTGAGGAAGCTATCGCTGGAGATTTTCCCAGTCTATCACAAAAACGACATCTTGATCAAATGATATTTATAAACTAAAATAGAAGGACACAGCTTTTGCACGATGCACAATACAAATTGGTCAAAAACGACAAATAACTTCAATACTCACACGGCCAAAGCGGACAGTTCGCTGATCAAGCATTTTTAAAAATGCCTGACAGGACAGTCCAGGTGCAGCCATTTTAATTTCTTCATATGAGAAGAAAACATCAATGGCATAGATTGTGGTGAAGGGTTGCTGGCCAGTAATCACTCTTTACAACATCCTCCACTCCAGCAGTCCACGTGGCTTTGCATGCACTGCAAGCCAACTCTGGCATGCTGAGCTCATGTCGGCCTTGAAAAAAACAAAACAAACACTGTAATGTCAATTTTCACACACTTAATTATATAAATGTTTTTTAAAAAATATGTTATGCATTTCTCATTAATGTAACGTTATGCATATCCTTATGAGGCTGGGGGCTGGGCAGGAAAAAATACACATGCATCTAAAAAAAGAAAATCATGGAAAATGCCATGCCTTGTTCTGTTTTAATTTAGATGAGTACAACAAACAGGTCATGAAAACCAAAAATGTAGTACCTCACAATATTAGAATATTACATATACCAATCAAAATAAAAGGATTGATCATACAGAAATGTCAATGTTATGAAAAGTACTGTATGTTTATTCTAAATTCATTATGTGTAATGAATCTGGAATTCATGCTTCACTTTTAGAATTACATCACAGAAAATAAAACTTTCAAATTATATTTTAATTTTTTTAAATGCAATCGAAGTAGCAAAAAATGAAAGCGGTCTGACAAATTTGGTTTTCCTCACTATTGAAATGTGTCATTTCTAGAATCAAAGTGTTTTCGGAGCATTTAGTTGTTGTGCAGATGCTTTTAGCCTTACTCAGTACTCATGTTAAGATATCCATCCATCCATCCATCGTCTACCGCTTATCCTGTATTTAGGGTCACGGGGGGGCTGGAGCCGATCCCAGCTGTCATTGGGCGAAGGCAGGGTACACCCTGGACAGGACGCCAGTCTATCACAGGGCCGACATTCACACTCACATTCACACCTACGGGCAATTTAGAGTCATCAATTAACCTATCCCCATCCTGCATGTCTTTGGACTGTGGGAGGAAGCCGGAGAACCCGGAGAGAACCCACGCTTACACGGGGAGAACATGCAAACTCCACACAGAAGGAACCCGGGCCGACCCGGGAATCGAACCCAGGACCCTCTTGCTGTGAGGCGAGAGTGCTACCCACTACACCACCGTGCAGCTCATGAAAAGCTACATGATTATGAAAAGTCTCCATGATTATGAGACATGCAATTTATGAAACATACAATTTCCAGGTGTCATCATTCCTTCTAATTAATTTTAGGGTTCGGGCAGATAATCCATGTTGATGTGTCGGGTTACATCGGGTCCGGGCTTTAAAAGCCACGGGCCGGGTCGGGTCGTAATTTTCAGGCCCGTTGAGAACTCTACATCAAAGCACCTCTCAGTCATTGATGCCAAGTAGGCATGGCACACCACATTAAAGATTTCAGCATTACCTGATCGAAAACATTTATGAAACGTGATTCTTGTTCATTACGGTCATTATAGTTTTTTGCAAAGCCCTTCAAATAAAATTACACCAAAATAAAGTTGTAGTGTCTTAAATAAATCAGTCGAATGACATTTATATTCTACAGTTCTATATTGGCTACCGGCTACATTTGGGCTGATTCTATCAGTTTTGGGGGGCAGATTTTAGTCCTATTTTGTTCTTTTTACTCTCTTAACCATGCATGCATGCTCTTACCTGAAGGGGAAGACTGCAACTGCCGCGAGGGACGCCGGTCCTGGTCGCACACCATGACGTTTGTGTATCGTGCATTTCGTTTGATGGCGCACGCACCTTTGAATACAAATCTATAAAGATAGGAACATTTTACACTGCGGTACAGAGAGAAACAAATAAATGAGCCTATTATGTATGCTGTCATATCACATCAGTAACAACATGTTTACAACATGAATTGTTTGGAGTTCACATCGTAGCCTACATACAAAGACAAGTAATTAACATGACAAAACAACAACAACTCAAGGAAAACAATAAATTAGACACATATAGGCTATGTTACATAAGGGGAACTAATTATTTTTTATTTATAATTTTTAAGTTTTGTTTGGACAGTTGAGGATTATGGGTAATGTAGGCTGGTGCCTTCAGCTACCCAAAACTGACAACAAACGAATTGAAGGGGAAACGCGGAAACAGATGTACGTGGCTCATTCGTCTTGTGTAATTAACGTGAAGCAGCCGCTCTGAACGTCAAATATCGCCGGGGGACGACATGAATTGAACCACATCTCCGTCTGCAGACGACGTCGAAGGGTACTTTTTCCGTCAGTGACTGACGCTAAAGGGCCCTTGCCGTCAGTCGCTATTTGACGTTCTGGGAATGAGACTGTGTTGCGCTGCTGTTATGTCCGACGGAGATGGATGCATGACTTTAATTTATTTCTCTTCTTCCACACACTGTCAATAGGCAGGCATGGCTGCGTATTAATCCGACGGGGGGCACTCATTTTCGGCCACAGCTGCGTGCACATTCTTTCTTAAGGGAGTCATAGTTACCCCCGTCGTTACCCCCGCGCGTCCTCAGTATCCATCAGTGGAAACCTGACCGCTGGACAGGGCTGAATCCCCGGGGACCTAGACCGAGACCCGGGTCCCAGGGACATCCTAGACAACACGGGTGCCTCGTGGCAGGCCCACCGGTGCTTCTTCCTTTCGACTCACGAGGAGGCCGAGGTCACCATAGAACATGGCTATCCGGCCGCTCCTATTCCGCGTCGTTTATAGTCTCGCGTCGACTGAGGGCTTACCACCTCTTCGTCACCCAACCTAACCCTAACCCAGGTACAACGCGCCCCATAGAACAGCGAACGGCCGTTCATAAGATTAACCCGTGCACCATCGGGTCTTGTAGCCAACAGCGACTTTGCACCATGCACCCTCCGGCCTCCGGGATCATGCGTTAGACTTACCGTCGCCTGTACCTGCTGGTCGAAAGGTCCCAGTGAGTTGTTCCTCGTACCCCAAGACGTCCATTACCGTTTAATTGGTTTGTTGCGCACAACACCCACCAGCTTACCGCCCATGTTCCTAACCAAACTTCTGTGTGCTTTACACACGTCCACCGTCTGGAGCTGGACCCTCCGGCTGAGGAGGGTGGAGAACGATTTGACTCGAGACTTGCTTGCACCAAGAAGTACCAGGATCCTGTTGTTAGGCCCATACCATTTCCCCCTAGCAAGGACGCTTAAGTTCTCAGCACAACCAGGGGATTCAATGAAACCCCTCTGCCTAAGATGGACACGTGGCAGCCAACCTCTTACCCTACTAACACATGACGTTTAGAGAACGTTAGAATTTGGTTCTCTAAAGGTTAGGTTATAACCAAACCAAGAACTAACGTTTAGAGAACGTTCTGTACTTATTCACAGAACACTGAGGGAACCAAACATGTAACCAACAAGGTTAGGGGAACGTTAGGAGAACGTTGAGGAAACCAAACTAGCTAACGTTTTCAGAACGTAACAACTTTCCTCTGTAACCAAGTGGCAACCAAAACCTAACCAAACGTTACTGGAACCAAAGGCTTACGTAACTAGAACGTTCTGGGAACCAAAAATGGCCAGTAGGGTAGCCAACACCCCTGAGAAGGCTCTCAGGAGCACGGAACCAATCGTGATCGGACGCCACTGGTCTATGCACTTCAACTTTACCAGGTCACTAGACTTGGGGATCAGTGTGGTCCTACTGCCCTTGAGACAGCTTGGGAGCTTGCCACAGTATACAATTGCATTAAATAGCCTAGCTAATTTAATGCCTTTAGGGTCCCACTGGAGGACGGCGCTATGCTTGACTCCATCCGGGCCCGCTGCCGTTCCAGCTTTCATACGTTTAAGCATCACCAGCGCTTCCTCCGATGTGATTATCCCCATGAAGGGGGTGTTATCGGCTAAGCGAAGGCTGTCCCAACCCATAGCCTCATCCACCACAGGGGTAGGTGGAAGCGGAAGTCTTAGGTAAATAGGCTGAGCTTGGCACACTGGCACGGGCGCCCGCCTAAGCTGTCTGCATTTGGCCCTGATCTGATCAGGCGTACGGCCCTCTAAGAGCAGGGCTGCCTTGGCATAGAGGCCTGGCTGATCACCAAATGTATTTATGAGGGTGACAAGGACGGAGACCTCCTCGGGGCTCCATCTACCCCTCTTAGCGCATCCAGTCCGCTCAGACTGCCGCTTCAAAGTCTGAAGGAAGGCCCCCGTGTGGCTCTTCCTTTTGTGATTGGTGAGTCCCCCTTTGGTGCTAAATGACCTAGTGCAATAGTCACACGCCCAGGAAGCCTCCTTCCTGACTACTCGGGGGGGGGGGGGGGGGCACACTTGGTTACATGACATGCGCCGCTACTCATCATGTCAAAGGTGCACGCGCACCGCCCGCAGCCAAAGCTTATCTTGGGGGCTTTATGTCTCTTCTTAAGGTGGGTGGAGGCTACTCCAGGAGGACTGGGCACAACCCACACTTTTGGGATGTCCAAGGGAGGACTAGCACTGTGGCTACAGAGGTGGGGAGTTTCGAACGGCCGGACAAAACCGTTCTCCAGTTCTTGTCTATGCCTAGGAACCTCATACCCACTCTCTTCTTGATCCCAAACAGTCTCCTCTTAACTGCCATAAGGGGGACCGGCCTGCTAGGGGTAGCAGGACCGGTTGTCTGCGGACTAGATCAAACCCCTTTCCGCTTAAATATCCTGCTCAGCGGTCTGGACGCAACAACCGAGTTGGCACTGAGGCTACAGAGCTTTAACCTTAGTCCATGGAGCCGGCCCCGCGGAGACCTCTCCGGGGTCAGCATCTCTAATTCTCTACTGGGGGGGCGTGGGAGGACCCCCTCACAGGATTTTCGAGTAGAAGGTTGTATTAATAGAATGAATAATAAAAGCAATTTAGATCTTACCTGTCACTGGAGTCAGAATTGGTAGATCTATATCTCTCTCTCACTGGTAACACGCTCCGAACGTTTTTAGCCAAGGAAAACGAACCAAACCCCACCTAGCCGATGCAGCACACTGGCCGAAAATCAACCGAGAGACCGGCAGACATAAAATGCACAGGCGGAAATGTAATGATTACAGATGCACCTTTAACCGTTCTGCTGAGTCAACTTTAACCAGGGGTGCTAAAGGCATAATAGGTGACCTCTTCGATAGGGGACCAACAACATATCCACGGGGAGAGAGCCAGCTTCTCTCAAAGGTAACCGGCCTACTGTACCATCCAATCCAGGGACCCATTCCACTTACTTGCCCTCCCGGCCATAGAGGTCAGCCAACTTGGCAGAGGAACCATTCGCCCGAACACCGGCACTAAACCAGCCGACGGAGGCCCTCTGATGGCAGGTCACACTGATCAATCGGTCAGAAAACCATACGGGACGGTCATATGGCATCAAGCGGACCCCATCGGGTCCACCTCAAGGCGGCCGGCCTACTGAGTCATCATATAGCCTCACCAGTGGCTGGTTAAACATATCAGTCTTCAGTTTGAGGTCTGGGAGAGGCAGCACTGTGTTTATGGAGTTGAAACGGCGGGCCAGAGGAACCATCAGCCCGAACACCGACAAAAGGCTGGCCGGCAGAGGCCCTCAGATGGCAGGTCACACTGATTCGATCGGGAAACACACAGGACGTCCGTGTGGCATTAGGTGGAGCCAACAGGCCCCGTTTTGGGGCAACCGGCCTACTGTACCATCGTAGCGTGCAGCTGGTTCATGGGACATGCCCATACGGACTTAATCACTCAACACGGGAGAAAAGCACTGATCCTTGGACGCATTCCCCCTTAGGATCTTAAATGATGGGTGTTAGGAACGTGCCCAAACTGCTTGGCATTTCTCAGGCTCCCTCTCCGGAATCGAACCCTGATTCCCCGTTACCTGTGGTCACCATGGTAGGCACAGAAAGTACCATCGAAAGTTGATAGGGCAGACATTCGAATGAGAAGCCGCCGCCATGGGGGCCAGTGATCGGCTCAAGGTTATCTAGACTCACCAAAGCACCAAAGCGCCCCGAGAGGCACCCCGCATGGGTTTTGGGTCTGATAAATGCACAGATCCCCGGAGGTCAGCGCTCGTTGCCATGTATTAGCTCTAGAATTGCCACAGTTATCCAAGTAACGTTGGAGCGATCAAAGGAACCATAACTGATTTAATGAGCCATTCGCAGTTTCACTGTACCGGCCGTGTGTACTTAGACTTGCATGGCTTAATCTTTGAGACAAGTAAATGCTACTGGCAGGATCAACCAGGTAGCCCTGGGACAGCGGCCGGGCCCGCGCTCGGGCCGCCTGTCGTGGTGGGTCTGTGGGGTCGCTGGGCCCCGCTCCGGGGGGGTTGCCGCCGGAGTCGGGACGAAGCTCGCATCTGCTGGGGAGCGATGCAAAGGGTAAGAGAGGCGTGTGTTATCCGGAGGCCCGCCGCGGGAGTGGGGTGGGTTTGCCAGGGGAACCGGGACGAGGGCAGCGGGCTCCGTGGAAGGACGGCTGGGTCGGACGGGGCGTCTCGGTCTCGCTACCGGTAGGGCGGCCCGGGAGGAGCGATGGAGGGACGGGTCCGGACCCCCCCCCCCGCGCTGTGGGCCCCCCCGGGCCATAGAGGCGAACGCGGGCCGGAGGAACCGCTCGTTTTTTCCTAAGTCCTCACGCATATGGTACTCCAAAATAAATTGTGATATTTTTTCTAAGTCCCCGCTGTTATGTCCCAGTCTAGGGGTCTAGGACACAACACGAAAAGGCCCCCCATCTTCCCCAAGTCCCAAGTGACCACAAACACAATACTATGAGAATAATAAGAAAATTATTTATTTACAAACTAAAGATGATGACAAAACCAGTTAAGTATAAATACAACTAGCGATATGCTTCAGGGTGGACCAAGGCCAAAACAACAAAATAACAGTTCCTGTCTGGGAAGTAACTTTTACCTAATAAACTGAGGAAAACATAAATGACACAAAACTTACCTCCCTAACTAAATAAACAGGAGAAAATGATGTTAACAAAACTGGCAGTCCACCCTTACTACTCGAAAAAAACAAAACTACTCAAACAAACAAAAGACTACTCAACAACAAAACTGATGCATAAGTGTGGCCGGTTGGGAGAGGAGGAGGATGAGGAAATGCCTGCTGCCCCCGGCGTCCGCCATCTTGGCTCTTTAAATATCAGCTGGGCTTGAGACCCAGCCAATCGAGTGCAAAGCCTGGAACCACTCCACCAATCAGGACAGGGGCACGGCACACACCTATTTGCATAAACAATCAGTGGGAGAAATAAAGCAAGCACAGTGCACAAACTCACAAAATGACTACAGTCATAACACCGCGGATATGGTACTCCAAAATAAGTTGTGAGATTTTTCCTAAGTTCCCGCGGATATGGTACTCCAAAATAAGTTGTGAGATTTTTCCTAAGTTCCCCGCGGATATGGTCAAGGTCAAGTGTTACATGCCCAGCAGGGGCATTAGGTGTTGTTTTCCTCTGCTGCTCTCTCCCCTAGTTTTCCACCAGGTGCTGATCAGGAGGAGCTGCACCTGGGAGGACATGAAGCCACCGCCTACTTTGAACCTTAAATTTTGCCATGGCCAATCACCTGACTGGAGGCTCGATAAAAGGGAGCCTGCTGAGGAGCTCTCCCTCTCTCTCAGCTCTGACAGACTTGGTTTTGTTTGAATGTTAAACTGTGTGTGGTGGGGGAAGGGAGTTAGGTAAGTTTGGGGTACCCTATACACATCATCGTGTAGTCAAAATTGTCTAGATACACCAGGTTAGTAGTGGAGCATTTGCCACCCATGTATCAATTTTGACAGTTGTTTTGAACTCCTTTTTTTTAGAGAAGACAGAGTTTTGTTTGGTGATCAGGGGTTAGTTTAGGCCTGGTTTTGTTTTATTACTTTAATTCCTTTGGCACTCCACCTCCCTCCTTTCCTCCCCTGCATTGTGTACACCAAGCTGTGAGTTTAAGTTCTCTATTAAACATTTTTCTTTACCCATTCGCCTTGTCTGGTCTAAATCCTGGGTCTTTGTGTTACTGTTCCTATCCCCCCTGGACAAGAACGAAGGAACGTAACATCAAGGTAAACTTTATTATCCCCCAGGGCAAATTCATGTGGTCAATTGCACGTCTCACAAAACATCACAAAGCAGATGACAGGACAGATAGACAGACAAAACAGTACACATACCACATTATATACACAACAGAGATACAGAGACCATGAAGGATAAATAGGGGTGAATTAAAGTGCAGCAGTGCATATTCTTGGTCTGTTGTTGTACAGTCTGATTGCAGAAGGCACAAATGACTTGTGGAATCTAGTGGTCTTGATTACATGCAGGATTCTGCCATTTGACCTACTACTTCTGACAAACCTGAGGAACAGGGGATGTGTTGGATCATCTAAAATTTGCTCCATCTTTCCTAAAACAAGTTCATTATACAGCTGGGCTGCAGATACCTGATCAACTCCAATGACCCTACTGGCTGTTTTGATAATGCGCTGCAGTCTCTTGTGATCCTGTGCATGCATATTACCAAACGTGCATATTAGTCCAAAAGACAAGACACTCTGCAGAAGAGCTTTGTAGAATAATTGGAGAATGCCACTATCTAATTTAAACACTCTTAGTTTCCTAAGAAAGAACATCCTCTGTTGCAGTTTCTGGCACTTGGTCTGTGCACACTCATTAAAACACAGCTTGTCGTCAATTTCAATTCCTAAATATTTATAAGATGAGACCCGCTCTATCTGTTCACCATTAATTTTGGATTGAGAGACAGTTATTCCTTTCTTACTGAACTCTATCAACATTTCTTTTGTTTTCTTAACATTGACCATTAAAAAGTTGTCTGTACACCATGTGATGAAACCTTGAAGCTCCCTTTCAAAGCCTTCAAGAGATGAGATGTCAGAATGTAAAAAAACAACCAGTGCTGTGTCATCAGCATACTTAAAATAATTATGAGCTGAAGAGAATGCTTGGCAATCATTAGTATATAATGTGTAGAGGATGGGTGATAGTACGGTGCTCCAGTGTTAATGCTTTTAAGGGAGGAAATGTGAGAGTTAAATCTTACTTGCTGACTACGGTCTGTCAAGAAATCATGAATCCATAAAATAAGTCTAGGATTTACTCTAAGGTGTAATAATTTCACCACCATCAGATGAGGTTGGATTGTGTTAAAGGCACTACTAAAATCAATAAACACAATCTTAACCAGGCTCCTTGCATGTTCAAAGTGCTCATAAACATTACTGGTCAGGGTAAGAAGCGCATCTTCAACCCCCCTCTTGGCACGGTAGGCAAATTGGCTAGGGTCTAGAAGATGTGAAACCTCAGACTGAAGCTGGTTTAAAATAATTTTTTCAAAGCATTTCATTACTGTAGAAGTGAGTGCCACTGGACGCAGGTCATTAAATTCTTTAGGTCTGTTCTTGGGCACTGGCACTATTAATGTTTTTTTTCCATATGCTGGGGACCACACCAGTGTCTAAGGACAGCTGGAACAGCCTCTGAAAAGGCTGTGCCAGCTCATCTGCACACATTTTTAGTGTTCTACTACTAATACCATCTGGCCCACTAGCTTTACGTGGATTTATACGTCTGAAAAAAGTTTTTACCTCATCAATAGAAATTTCAATATCTGCACCCACCAAGCCTCTCACTTCCATGCTAGCGTGAGAGGTTTTAAAACCGGCTAGCGTAAAGCCCTCTAGGTCAAATGACGAGTCCGGGTCCGCCTCCGTAAGCCAGCTCTCTGTCAGGCAGATCAGGCAGGACTGAAAGATATTGAGTGCAGGCCCGTAGCTCATCCGCCTTATTCCTTAGGCTGTGGACGTTACCCAGCATGATCGATGGAAGTGGTTGCCTGTAGGGTTGCCTTTTAATCTGCTCCCGAACTCCCCCTTTCCTTCCGCGTTTCCTTGGTTTAAAGTTGTTGCTACTTTTGATACACTCGGTTGGTAGTACCAATGTATCATTAAACTGGATAAGCGTCGAAGGAGCTCTGAGGCTCAACAGAAAGTGTAGATGGTGCGGCCTGTCTGGCCTCCATGAATGAACGGGGGGGTTTAGCTCAGGAGGTAGAGCGTTTGACCAGCAACCGCAAGATTGCTGGTTCGATCCCCGGCTCCTCCTAGCTGAGTGCCCGATGTCCCTGAGCAAGACACCTCAATCTACATGTTTTAACTTCATAGAAGCCTATTTATCTGTGTTTTCAGTTGTAAAGTAGGTCACCCGGGTGGACTGGCCCATTGGCATGTAAAGACAAGGCTGGCAACCGCAAGATTGCCGGTTCAATCCCCGGCTCCTCCTAGCTGAGTGTCTGGTGTCCCTGAGCAAGACACTTCACCACAATTGCTCCTGACGAGCTGGCTATCGCCCTGCGTGGTTGACTCCGCCGTCGGTGTGTGAATGTGTGAGTGAATGGGTGAATGATAGATAGATAGATAGATAGATAGAAACTCATGGCAGCTAAAATTTTAAATATTAAATATATGTATTGACTTGAGTTTTCTTGCAAAGCCATATAGGGCATCTGAACATTCTAAATGTGATGTCATGACTTCAGCTTGACATCAAAGCAAACCACACCAGTGATGTCATGACTAGAGCTTTGTATCAATTTAAAGCAATAGCAGCATGACAATAATAGATACATGGATGTATGCATAGATAGATAGATAGATAGATAGATAGATAGATAGATAGATAGATAGATAGATAGATAGATAGATAGAAACTCATGGCAGCTAAAATTTTAAATATTGAATATATGTATTGACTTGACTTATCTAGCAAAGCCATATAAGGCATCTCAACATTCTAAATGTGATGTCATGACTTCAGCTTGACATCAAAGCAAACCACACCAGTGATGTCATGACTAGAGCTTTGTATCAATTTAAAGCAATAGCAGCATGACAATAATAGATAGATGGATGGATGCATAGATGGATGGATAGATGGATGGATGGATGGATAGATAGATAGATAGATAGATAGATAGATAGATAGATAGATAGATAGATAGATAGAAACTCATGGCAGCTAAAATTTTAAATATTGAATATATGTATTGACTTGAGTTTTCTAGCAAAGCCATATAAGGCATCTTAACATTCTAAATGTGATGTCATGACTTCAGCTTGACATCAAAGCAAACCACACCAGTGATGTCATGACTAGAGCTTTGTATCAATTTAAAGCAATAGCAGCATGACAATAATAGATACATGGATGTATGCATAGATAGATAGATAGATAGATAGATAGATAGATAGATAGATAGATAGATAGATAGATAGATAGAAACTCATGGCAGCTACAATTTTAAATATTGAATATATGTATTGACTTGAGTTTTCTAGCAAAGCCATATAAGGCATCTGAACATTCTAAATGTGATGTCATGACTTGAGCTTTGTATCAATTTAAAGCAATAGCAGCATGACAATAATAGATACATGGATGTATGCATAGATAGATAGATAGATAGATAGATAGATAGATAGATAGATAGATAGATAGATAGATAGATAGATAGATAGAAACTCATGGCAGCTACAATTTTAAATATTGAATATACGTATTTACTTGAGTTTTCTAGCAAAGCCATATGAGGCATCTTAACATTCTAAATGTGATGTCATGACTTCAGCTTGACATCAAAGCAAACCACACCAGTGATGTCATGACTAGAGCTTTGTATCAATTTAAAGCAATAGCAGCATGACAATAATAGATACATGGATGTATGCATAGATAGATAGATAGATAGATAGATAGATAGATAGATAGATAGATAGATAGATAGATAGATAGATAGAAACTCATGGCAGCTACAATTTTAAATATTGAATATATGTATTGACTTGAGTTTTCTAGCAAAGCCATATAAGGCATCTGAACATTCTAAATGTGATGTCATGACTTGAGCTTTGTATCAATTTAAAGCAATAGCAGCATGACAATAATAGATACATGGATGTATGCATAGATAGATAGATAGATAGATAGATAGATAGATAGATAGATAGATAGATAGATAGATAGATAGATAGATAGAAACTCATGGCAGCTACAATTTTAAATATTGAATATACGTATTTACTTGAGTTTTCTAGCAAAGCCATATGAGGCATCTTAACATTCTAAATGTGATGTCATGACTTCAGCTTGACATCAAAGCAAACCACACCAGTGATGTCATGACTAGAGCTTTGTATCAATTTAAAGCAATAGCAGCATGACAATAATAGATACATGGATGTATGCATAGATAGATAGATAGATAGATAGATAGATAGATAGATAGATAGATAGATAGATAGATAGATAGAAACTCATGGCAGCTAAAATTTTGAATATTGAATATATGTATTGACTTGAGTTTTCTAGCAAAGCCATATAAGGCATCTCAACATTCTAAATGTGATGTCATGACTTCAGCTTGACATCAAAGCAAACCACACCAGTGATGTCATGACTAGAGCTTTGTATCAATTTAAAGCAATAGCAGCATGACAATAATAGATACATGGATGTATGCATAGATAGATAGATAGATAGATAGATAGATAGATAGATAGATAGATAGATAGATAGATAGATAGATAGATAGATAGATAGATAGAAACTCATGGCAGCTAAAATTTTAAATATTGAATATATGTATTGACTTGAGTTTTCTAGCAAAGCCATATAAGGCATCTGAACATTCTAAATGTGATGTCATGACTTGAGCTTTGTATCAATTTAAAGCAATAGCAGCATGACAATAATAGATACATGGATGTATGCATAGATAGATAGATAGATAGATAGATAGATAGATAGATAGATAGATAGATAGATAGATAGATAGATAGATAGAAACTCATGGCAGCTACAATTTTAAATATTGAATATACGTATTTACTTGAGTTTTCTAGCAAAGCCATATGAGGCATCTTAACATTCTAAATGTGATGTCATGACTTCAGCTTGACATCAAAGCAAACCACACCAGTGATGTCATGACTAGAGCTTTGTATCAATTTAAAGCAATAGCAGCATGACAATAATAGATACATGGATGTATGCATAGATAGATAGATAGATAGATAGATAGATAGATAGATAGATAGATAGATAGATAGATAGATAGATAGATAGATAGAAACTCATGGCAGCTACAATTTTAAATATTGAATATATGTATTGACTTGAGTTTTCTAGCAAAGCCATATAAGGCATCTGAACATTCTAAATGTGATGTCATGACTTGAGCTTTGTATCAATTTAAAGCAATAGCAGCATGACAATAATAGATACATGGATGTATGCATAGATAGATAGATAGATAGATAGATAGATAGATAGATAGATAGATAGATAGATAGATAGAAACTCATGGCAGCTACAATTTTAAATATTGAATATACGTATTTACTTGAGTTTTCTAGCAAAGCCATATAAGGCATCTCAACATTCTAAATGTGATGTCATGACTTCAGCTTGACATCAAAGCAAACCACACCAGTGATGTCATGACTAGAGCTTTGTATCAATTTAAAGCAATAGCAGCATGACAATAATAGATACATGGATGTATGCATAGATAGATAGATAGATAGATAGATAGATAGATAGATAGATAGATAGATAGATAGATAGATAGATAGATAGATAGATAGATAGATAGAAACTCATGGCAGCTAAAATTTTGAATATTGAATATATGTATTGACTTGAGTTTTCTAGCAAAGCCATATAAGGCATCTCAACATTCTAAATGTGATGTCATGACTTCAGCTTGACATCAAAGCAAACCACACCAGTGATGTCATGACTAGAGCTTTGTATCAATTTAAAGCAATAGCAGCATGACAATAATAGATACATGGATGTATGCATAGATAGATAGATAGATAGATAGATAGATAGATAGATAGATAGATAGATAGATAGATAGATAGATAGATAGATAGATAGATAGAAACTCATGGCAGCTAAAATTTTAAATATTGAATATATGTATTGACTTGAGTTTTCTAGCAAAGCCATATAAGGCATCTGAACATTCTAAATGTGATGTCATGACTTGAGCTTTGTATCAATTTAAAGCAATAGCAGCATGACAATAATAGATACATGGATGTATGCATAGATAGATAGATAGATAGATAGATAGATAGATAGATAGATAGAAACTCATGGCAGCTACAATTTTAAATATTGAATATACTGTATGTATTGACTTGAGTTTTCTAGCAAAGCCATATGAGGCATCTTAACATTCTAAATGTGATGTCATGACTTCAGCTTGACATCAAAGCAAACCACACCAGTGATGTCATGACTAGAGCTTTGTATCAATTTAAAGCAATAGCAGCATGACAATAATAGATACATGGATGTATGCATAGATAGATAGATAGATAGATAGATAGATAGATAGATAGATAGATAGATAGATAGATAGATAGATAGATAGATAGATAGATAGATAGATAGATGGATAGAAACTCATGGCAGCAAAAATTTTAAGTATTGAATATATGTATTGACTTGAGTTTTCTAGCAAAGGCATATAAGGCATCTGAACATTCTAAATGTGATGTCATGACTTGAGCTTGACATCAAAGCAAACCACACCAGTGATGTCATGACTAGAGCTTTGTATCAATTTAAAGCAATAGCAGCATGACAATAATAGATACATGGATGTATGCATAGATAGATAGATAGATAGATAGATAGATAGATAGATAGATAGATAGATAGATAGATAGATAGATAGATAGAAACTCATGGCAGCTACAATTTTAAATATTGAATATACGTATTTACTTGAGTTTTCTAGCAAAGCCATATGAGGCATCTTAACATTCTAAATGTGATGTCATGACTTCAGCTTGACATCAAAGCAAACCACACCAGTGATGTCATGACTAGAGCTTTGTATCAATTTAAAGCAATAGCAGCATGACAATAATAGATACATGGATGTATGCATAGATAGATAGATAGATAGATAGATAGATAGATAGATAGATAGATAGATAGATAGATAGATAGATAGATAGATAGAAACTCATGGCAGCTAAAATTTTAAATATTGAATATATGTATTGACTTGAGTTTTCTAGCAAAGCCATATAAGGCATCTCAACATTCTAAATGTGATGTCATGACTTCAGCTTGACATCAAAGCAAACCACACCAGTGATGTCATGACTAGAGCTTTGTATCAATTTAAAGCAATAGCAGCATGACAATAATAGATACATGGATGTATGCATAGATAGATAGATAGATAGATAGATAGATAGATAGATAGATAGATAGATAGATAGATAGATAGATAGAAACTCATGGCAGCTAAAATTTTAAATATTGAATATATGTATTGACTTGAGTTTTCTAGCAAAGCCATATAAGGCATCTGAACATTCTAAATGTGATGTCATGACTTGAGCTTTGTATCAATTTAAAGCAATAGCAGCATGACAATAATAGATACATGGATGTATGCATAGATAGATAGATAGATAGATAGATAGATAGATAGATAGATAGATAGATAGATAGAAACTCATGGCAGCTACAATTTTAAATATTGAATATACGTATTTACTTGAGTTTTCTAGCAAAGCCATATGAGGCATCTTAACATTCTAAATGTGATGTCATGACTTCAGCTTGACATCAAAGCAAACCACACCAGTGATGTCATGACTAGAGCTTTGTATCAATTTAAAGCAATAGCAGCATGACAATAATAGATACATGGATGTATGCATAGATAGATAGATAGATAGATAGATAGATAGATAGATAGATAGATAGATAGATAGATAGATAGATAGATAGAAACTCATGGCAGCTACAATTTTAAATATTGAATATATGTATTGACTTGAGTTTTCTAGCAAAGCCATATAAGGCATCTGAACATTCTAAATGTGATGTCATGACTTGAGCTTTGTATCAATTTAAAGCAATAGCAGCATGACAATAATAGATACATGGATGTATGCATAGATAGATAGATAGATAGATAGATAGATAGATAGATAGATAGAAACTCATGGCAGCTACAATTTTAAATATTGAATATACGTATTTACTTGAGTTTTCTAGCAAAGCCATATGAGGCATCTTAACATTCTAAATGTGATGTCATGACTTCAGCTTGACATCAAAGCAAACCACACCAGTGATGTCATGACTAGAGCTTTGTATCAATTTAAAGCAATAGCAGCATGACAATAATAGATACATGGATGTATGCATAGATAGATAGATAGATAGATAGATAGATAGATAGATAGATAGATAGATAGATAGATAGATAGATAGATAGATAGATAGAAACTCATGGCAGCTAAAATTTTGAATATTGAATATATGTATTGACTTGAGTTTTCTAGCAAAGCCATATAAGGCATCTCAACATTCTAAATGTGATGTCATGACTTCAGCTTGACATCAAAGCAAACCACACCAGTGATGTCATGACTAGAGCTTTGTATCAATTTAAAGCAATAGCAGCATGACAATAATAGATACATGGATGTATGCATAGATAGATAGATAGATAGATAGATAGATAGATAGATAGATAGATAGATAGATAGATAGATAGATAGATAGATAGAAACTCATGGCAGCTAAAATTTTAAATATTGAATATATGTATTGACTTGAGTTTTCTAGCAAAGCCATATAAGGCATCTGAACATTCTAAATGTGATGTCATGACTTGAGCTTTGTATCAATTTAAAGCAATAGCAGCATGACAATAATAGATACATGGATGTATGCATAGATAGATAGATAGATAGATAGATAGATAGATAGATAGATAGATAGATAGATAGATAGATAGATAGATAGAAACTCATGGCAGCTACAATTTTAAATATTGAATATACTGTATGTATTGA
>NW_028155389.1:0-97000 GCF_963514095.1 Eutrigla gurnardus | reverse complement strand
TATCACAGGGGGACATGTAGAGACAGACAGTTAACCAGTCTATCACAGGGAGACATGTAGAGACAGACAGGTAACCAGTCTTTCACAGGGAGACATGTAGAGACAGACAGGTAACCAGTCTATCACAGGGAGACATGTAAAGACAGACAGGTAACCAGTCTATCACAGGGAGACATGTAGAGACAGACAGGTGACCAGTCTATCACAGGGAGACATGTAGAGACAGACAGGTAACCAGTCTATCACAGGGAGACATGTACAGACAGACAGGTGACCAGTCTATCACAGGGAGACATGTAGAGACAGACAGGTAACCAGTCTATCACAGGGCTGACATGTAGAGACAGACAGATAACCAATCTATCACATGGAGACATGTGGAGACAGACAGGTAACCAGTCTATCACAGGGAGACATGTAGAGACAGACAGGTAACCAGTCTATCACAGGGAGACATGTAGAGACAGACAGGTAACCAGTCTATCAGAGGGAGACATGTAGAGACAGACAGGTAACCAGTCTATCACAGGGCTGACATGTAGAAACAGACAGGCAACCAGTCTATCACAGGGCTGACATGTAGAGACAGACAGGTAACCAGTCTATCACAGGGCCGACATGTAGAGACAGACAGGTAACCAGTCTATCACAGGGCCGACATGTAGAGACAGACAGGTAACCAGTCTATCACAGGGAGACATGTAGAGACAGACAGGTAACCAGTCTATCACAGGGAGACATGTAAAGACAGACAGGTAACCAGTCTATCACAGGGAGACATGTAGAGACAGACAGGTGACCAGTCTATCACAGGGAGACATGTAGAGACAGACAGGTAACCAGTCTATCACAGGGGGACATGTAGAGACAGACAGTTAACCAGTCTATCACAGGGAGACATGTAGAGACAGACAGGTAACCAGTCTTTCACAGGGAGACATGTAGAGACAGACAGGTAACCAGTCTATCACAGGGAGACATGTAGAGACAGACAGGTAACCAGTCTATCACAGGGAGACATGTAAAGACAGACAGGTAACCAGTCTATCACAGGGAGACATGTAGAGACAGACAGGTGACCAGTCTATCACAGGGAGACATGTAGAGACAGACAGGTAACCAGTCTATCACAGGGGGACATGTAGAGACAGACAGTTAACCAGTCTATCACAGGGAGACATGTAGAGACAGATAGGTAACCAGTCTTTCACAGGGAGACATGTAGAGACAGACAGGTAACCAGTCTATCACAGGGAGACATGTAAAGACAGACAGGTAACCAGTCTATCACAGGGAGACATGACAGGTGACCAGTCTATCACAGGGAGACATGTAGAGACAGACAGGTAACCAGTCTATCACAGGGAGACATGTAGAGACAGACAGGTAACCAGTCTATCATAGGGCTGACATGTAGAGACAGACAGGCAACCAGTCTATCACAGGGCTGACATGTAGAGACAGACAGGTAACCAGTCTATCAAAGGGCCGACATGTAGAGACAGACAGGTAACCAGTCTATCACAGGGAGACATGTAGAGACAGACAGGTAACCAGTCTATCACAGGGAGACATGTAGAGACAGACAGGTAACCAGTCTATCATGGGGCCGACATGTAGAGACAGACAGGTAACCAGTCTATCACAGGGAGACATGTAGAGACAGACAGGTAACCAGTCTATCACAGGGGGACATGTAGAGACAGACAGGTAACCAGTCTATCACAGGGGGACATGTAGAGACAGACAGGTAACCAGTCTATCACAGGGAGACATGTAGAGACAGACAGGTAACCAGTCTATCATAGGGCTGACATGTAGAGACAGACAGGTAACCAGTCTATCACATGGAGACATGTGGAGACAGACACGTAACCAGTCTATCACAGGGAGACATGTAGAGACAGACAGGTAACCAGTCTATCACAGGGAGACATGTAGAGACCGACAGGTAACCAGTCTATCACAGGGGGACATGTAGAGACAGACAGGTAACCAGTCTATCACATGGAGACATGTGGAGACAGACAGGTAACCAGTCTATCACAGGGAGACATGTAGAGACTGACAGGTAACCAGTCTATCACAGGGGGACATGTAGAGACAGACAGGTAACCAGTCTATCACAGGGAGACATGTAGAGACAGACAGGTAACCAGTCTATCACAGGGAGACATGTAGAGACAGACAGGTAACCAGTCTATCACGGGGCCGACATGTAGAGACAGACAGGTAACCAGTCTATCACAGGGAGACATGTAGAGACAGACAGGTAACCAGTCTATCACAGGGGGACATGTAGAGACAGACAGGTAACCAGTATATCACAGGGAGACATGTAGAGACAGACAGGTAACCAGTCTATCACATGGAGACATGTAGAGACAGACAGGTAACCAGTCTATCACAGGGGGACATGTAGAGACAGACAGGTAACCAGTCTATCACAGGGAGACATGTAGAGACGGACAGGTAACCAGTCTATCACAGGGAGACATGGAGAGACAGACAGGTAACCAGTCTATCACAGGGAGACATGTAAAGACAGACAGGTAACCAGTCTATCACAGGGAGACATGTAGAGACAGACAGGTGACCAGTCTATCACAGGGAGACATGTAGAGACAGACAGGTAACCAGTCTATCACAGGGCTGACATGTAGAGACAGACAGGTGACCAGTCTATCACAGGGCTGACATGTAGAGACAGACAGGCAACCAGTCTATCACAGGGCTGACATGTAGAGACAGACAGGTAACCAGTCTATCACAGGGCCGACATGTAGAGACAGACAGGTAACCAGTCTATCACAGGGAGACATGTAGAGACAGACAGGTAACCAGTCTATCACAGGGAGACATGTAGAGACAGACAGGTAACCAGTCTATCATGGGGCCGACATGTAGAGACAGACAGGTAACCAGTCTATCACAGGGAGACATGGAGAGACAGACAGGTAACCAGTCTATCACAGGGAGACATGTAAAGACAGACAGGTAACCAGTCTATCACAGGGAGACATGTAGAGACAGACAGGTGACCAGTCTTTCACAGGGAGACATGTAGAGACAGACAGGTAACCAGTCTATCATAGGGCTGACATGTAGAGACAGACAGGTAACCAGTCTATCACAGGGAGACATGTAGAGACAGACAGGTGACCAGTCTATCACAGGGAGACATGTAGAGACAGACAGGTAACCAGTCTATCACAGGGCTGACATGTAGAGACAGACAGGTAACCAATCTATCACATGGAGACATGTGGAGACAGACAGGTAACCAGTCTATCACAGGGAGACATGTAGAGACCGACAGGTAACCAGTCTATCACAGGGGGACATGTAGAGACAGACAGGTAACCAGTCTATCACAGGGAGACATGTAGAGACAGACAGGTAACCAGTCTATCACAGGGAGACATGTAGAGACAGACAGGTAACCAGTCTATCACAGGGCCGACATGTAGAGACAGACAGGTAACCAGTCTATCACAGGGAGACATGTAGAGACAGACAGGTAACCAGTCTATCACAGGGGGACATGTAGAGACAGACAGTTAACCAGTCTATCACAGGGAGACATGTAGAGACAGACAGGTAACCAGTCTATCACATGGAGACATGTAGAGACAGACAGGTAACCAGTCTATCACAGGGGGACATGTAGAGACAGACAGGTAACCAGTCTATCACAGGGAGACATGTAGAGACAGACAGGTAACCAGTCTATCACAGGGAGACATGGAGAGACAGACAGGTAACCAGTCTATCACAGGGAGACATGTAAAGACAGACAGGTAACCAGTCTATCACAGGGAGACATGTAGAGACAGACAGGTGACCAGTCTATCACAGGGAGACATGTAGAGACAGACAGGTAACCAGTCTATCACAGGGGGACATGTAGAGACAGACAGGTAACCAGTCTATCACAGGGAGACATGTAGAGACAGACAGGTAACCAATCTATCACATGGAGACATGTGGAGACAGACAGGTAACCAGTCTATCACAGGGAGACATGTAGAGACAGACAGGTAACCAGTCTATCACAGGGAGACATGGAGAGACAGACAGGTAACCAGTCTATCACAGGGAGACATGTAAAGACAGACAGGTAACCAGTCTATCACAGGGAGACATGTAGAGACAGACAGGTGACCAGTCTATCACAGGGAGACATGTAGAGACAGACAGGTAACCAGTCTATCACAGGGGGACATGTAGAGACAGACAGGTAACCAGTCTATCACAGGGCTGACATGTAGAGACAGACAGGTGACCAGTCTATCACAGGGCTGACATGTAGAGAGAGACAGGTGACCAGTCTATCACAGGGCTGACATGTAGAGACAGACAGGTAACCAGTCTATCACAGGCTGACATGTAGAGACAGACAGGTGACCAGTCTATCACAGGGCTGACATGTAGAGACAGACAGGTAACCAGTCTATCACAGGGAGACATGTAGAGACAGACAGGTAACCAGTCTATCACAGGGAGACATGTAGAGACAGACAGGTAACCAGTCTATCACAGGGCTGACATGTAGAGACAGACAGGCAACCACTCTATCACAGGGCTGACATGTAGAGACAGACAGGTAACCAGTCTATCACAGGGCCGACATGTAGAGACAGACAGGTAACCAGTCTATCACAGGGAGACATGTAGAGACAGACAGGTAACCAGTCTATCACAGGGGGACATGTAGAGACAGACAGTTAACCAGTCTATCACAGGGAGACATGTAGAGACAGACAGGTAACCAGTCTATCACATGGAGACATGTAGAGACAGACAGGTAACCAGTCTATCACAGGGGGACATGTAGAGACAGACAGGTAACCAGTCTATCACAGGGAGACATGTAGAGAGAGACAGGTAACCAGTCTATCACAGGGAGACATGGAGAGACAGACAGGTAACCAGTCTATCACAGGGAGACATGTAAAGACAGACAGGTAACCAGTCTATCACAGGGAGACATGTAGAGACAGACAGGTGACCAGTCTATCACAGGGAGACATGTAGAGACAGACAGGTAACCAGTCTATCACAGGGGGACATGTAGAGACAGACAGGTAACCAGTCTATCACAGGGAGACATGTAGAGACAGACAGGTAACCGATCTATCACATGGAGACATGTGGAGACAGACAGGTAACCAGTCTATCACAGGGAGACATGTAGAGACAGACAGGTAACCAGTCTATCACAGGGAGACATGGAGAGACAGACAGGTAACCAGTCTATCACAGGGAGACATGTAAAGACAGACAGGTAACCAGTCTATCACAGGGAGACATGTAGAGACAGACAGGTGACCAGTCTATCACAGGGAGACATGTAGAGACAGACAGGTAACCAGTCTATCACAGGGGGACATGTAGAGACAGACAGGTAACCAGTCTATCACAGGGAGACATGTAGAGACAGATAGGTAACCAGTCTATCACAGGGAGACATGTAGAGACAGACAGGTAACCAGTCTATCACGGGGCCGACATGTAGAGACAGACAGGTAACCAGTCTATCACAGGGAGACATGTAGAGACAGACAGGTAACCAGTCTATCACAGGGGGACATGTAGAGACAGACAGGTAACCAATCTATCACATGGAGACATGTGGAGACAGACAGGTAACCAGTCTATCACAGGGAGACATGTAGAGACAGACAGGTAACCAGTCTATCACAGGGAGACATGTAGAGACAGACAGGTAACCAGTCTATCACAGGGAGACATGTAGAGACAGACAGGTAACCAGTCTATCACGGGGCCGACATTTAGAGACAGACAGGTAACCAGTCTATCACAGGGAGACATGTAGAGACAGACAGGTAACCAGTCTATCACAGGGCTGACATGTAGAGACAGACAGGTGACCAGTCTATCACAGGGCTGACATGTAGAGAGAGACAGGTGACCAGTCTATCACAGGGCTGACATGTAGAGACAGACAGGTAACCAGTCTATCACAGGCTGACATGTAGAGACAGACAGGTGACCAGTCTATCACAGGGCTGACATGTAGAGACAGACAGGTAACCAGTCTATCACAGGGAGACATGTAGAGACAGACAGGTAACCAGTCTATCACAGGGAGACATGTAGAGACAGACAGGTAACCAGTCTATCACAGGGCTGACATGTAGAGACAGACAGGCAACCAGTCTATCACAGGGCTGACATGTAGAGACAGACAGGTAACCAGTCTATCACAGGGCCGACATGTAGAGACAGACAGGTAACCAGTCTATCACAGGGAGACATGTAGAGACAGACAGGTAACCAGTCTATCACAGGGAGACATGTAGAGACAGACAGGTAACCAGTCTATCATGGGGCCGACATGTAGAGACAGACAGGTAACCAGTCTATCACAGGGAGACATGTAGAGACAGACAGGTAACCAGTCTATCACAGGGGGACATGTAGAGACAGACAGGTAACCAGTCTATCACAGGGAGACATGTAGAGACAGACAGGTAACCAGTCTATCACAGGGAGACATGTAGAGACAGACAGGTAACCGGTCTATCACAGGGGGACATGTAGAGACAGACAGGTAACCAGTCTATCACATGGAGACATGTGGAGACAGACACGTAACCAGTCTATCACAGGGAGACATGTAGAGACAGACAGGTAACCAGTCTATCACAGGGCTGACATGTAGAGAGAGACAGGTGACCAGTCTATCACAGGGCTGACATGTAGAGACAGACAGGTAACCAGTCTATCACAGGGCTGACATGTAGAGACAGACAGGTGACCAGTCTATCACAGGGCTGACATGTAGAGACAGACAGGTAACCAGTCTATCACAGGGAGACATGTAGAGACAGACAGGTAACCAGTCTATCACAGGGAGACATGTAGAGACAGACAGGTAACCAGTCTATCACAGGGCTGACATGTAGAGACAGACAGGCAACCAGTCTATCACAGGGCTGACATGTAGAGACAGACAGGTAACCAGTCTATCACAGGGCCGACATGTAGAGACAGACAGGTAACCAGTCTATCACAGGGCCGACATGTAGAGACAGACAGGTAACCAGTCTATCACAGGGAGACATGTAGAGACAGACAGGTAACCAGTCTATCACAGGGAGACATGTAGAGACAGACAGGTAACCAGTCTATCACAGGGCCGACATGTAGAGACAGACAGGTAACCAGTCTATCACAGGGAGACATGTAGAGACAGACAGGTAACCAGTCTATCACAGGGAGACATGTAGAGACAGACAGGTAACCAGTCTATCACGGGGCCGACATGTAGAGACAGACAGGTAACCAGTCTATCACAGGGGTACATGTAGAGACAGACAGGTAACCAGTCTATCACAGGGGGACATGTAGAGACAGACAGGTAACCAGTCTATCACAGGGAGACATGTAGAGACAGACAGGTAACCAGTCTATCACAGGGAGACATGTAGAGACAGACAGGTAACCAGTCTATCACAGGGGGACATGTAGAGACAGACAGGTAACCAGTCTATCACAGGGAGACATGTAGAGACAGACAGGTAACCAGTCTATCACAGGGAGACATGTAAAGACAGACAGGTAACCAGTCTATCACAGGGAGACATGTAGAGACAGACAGGTAACCAGTCTATCACAGGGGGACATGTAGAGACAGACAGGTAACCAGTCTATCACAGGGAGACATGTAGAGACAGACAGGTAACCAGTCTATCACAGGGGGACATGTAGAGACAGACAGGTAACCAGTCTATCACAGGGAGACATGTAGAGACAGACAGGTAACCAGTCTATCACAGGGAGACATGTAGAGACAGACAGGTAACCAGTCTATCACAGGGGGACATGTAGAGACAGACAGGTAACCAGTCTATCACAGGGAGACATGTAGAGACAGACAGGTAACCAGTCTATCACAGGGAGACATGTAAAGACAGACAGGTAACCAGTCTATCACAGGGAGACATGTAGAGACAGACAGGTAACCAGTCTATCACAGGGGGACATGTAGAGACAGACAGGTAACCAGTCTATCACAGGGAGACATGTAGAGACAGACAGGTAACCAGTCTATCACAGGGAGACATGTAGAGACAGACAGGTAACCAGTCTATCACAGGGGGACATGTAGAGACAGACAGGTAACCAGTCTATCACAGGGAGACATGTAGAGACAGACAGGTAACCAGTCTATCACAGGGAGACATGTAAAGACAGACAGGTAACCAGTCTATCACAGGGAGACATGTAGAGACAGACAGGTGACCAGTCTATCACAGGGAGACATGTAGAGACAGACAGGTAACCAGTCTATCACAGGGCTGACATGTAGAGACAGACAGGTAACCAGTCTATCACAGGGAGACATGTAGAGACAGACAGGTAACCAGTCTATCACAGGGAGACATGTAGAGACAGACAGGTGACCAGTCTATCACAGGGAGACATGTAGAGACAGACAGGTAACCAGTCTATCACAGGGAGACATGTAGAGACAGACAGGTAACCAGTCTATCACAGGGAGACATGTAGAGACAGACAGGTAACCAGTCTATCACAGGGAGACATGTAGAGACAGACAGGTAACCAGTCTATCACGGGGCCGACATTTAGAGACAGACAGGTAACCAGTCTATCACAGGGAGACATGTAGAGACAGACAGGTAACCAGTCTATCACAGGGCTGACATGTAGAGACAGACAGGTGACCAGTCTATCACAGGGCTGACATGTAGAGAGAGACAGGTGACCAGTCTATCACAGGGCTGACATGTAGAGACAGACAGGTAACCAGTCTATCACAGGCTGACATGTAGAGACAGACAGGTGACCAGTCTATCACAGGGCTGACATGTAGAGACAGACAGGTAACCAGTCTATCACAGGGAGACATGTAGAGACAGACAGGTAACCAGTCTATCACAGGGAGACATGTAGAGACAGACAGGTAACCAGTCTATCACAGGGCTGACATGTAGAGACAGACAGGCAACCAGTCTATCACAGGGCTGACATGTAGAGACAGACAGGTAACCAGTCTATCACAGGGCCGACATGTAGAGACAGACAGGTAACCAGTCTATCACAGGGAGACATGTAGAGACAGACAGGTAACCAGTCTATCACAGGGAGACATGTAGAGACAGACAGGTAACCAGTCTATCATGGGGCCGACATGTAGAGACAGACAGGTAACCAGTCTATCACAGGGAGACATGTAGAGACAGACAGGTAACCAGTCTATCACAGGGGGACATGTAGAGACAGACAGGTAACCAGTCTATCACAGGGAGACATGTAGAGACAGACAGGTAACCAGTCTATCACAGGGAGACATGTAGAGACAGACAGGTAACCGGTCTATCACAGGGGGACATGTAGAGACAGACAGGTAACCAGTCTATCACATGGAGACATGTGGAGACAGACACGTAACCAGTCTATCACAGGGAGACATGTAGAGACAGACAGGTAACCAGTCTATCACAGGGCTGACATGTAGAGAGAGACAGGTGACCAGTCTATCACAGGGCTGACATGTAGAGACAGACAGGTAACCAGTCTATCACAGGGCTGACATGTAGAGACAGACAGGTGACCAGTCTATCACAGGGCTGACATGTAGAGACAGACAGGTAACCAGTCTATCACAGGGAGACATGTAGAGACAGACAGGTAACCAGTCTATCACAGGGAGACATGTAGAGACAGACAGGTAACCAGTCTATCACAGGGCTGACATATAGAGACAGACAGGCAACCAGTCTATCACAGGGCTGACATGTAGAGACAGACAGGTAACCAGTCTATCACAGGGCCGACATGTAGAGACAGACAGGTAACCAGTCTATCACAGGGCCGACATGTAGAGACAGACAGGTAACCAGTCTATCACAGGGAGACATGTAGAGACAGACAGGTAACCAGTCTATCACAGGGAGACATGTAGAGACAGACAGGTAACCAGTCTATCACGGGGCCGACATGTAGAGACAGACAGGTAACCAGTCTATCACAGGGGTACATGTAGAGACAGACAGGTAACCAGTCTATCACAGGGGGACATGTAGAGACAGACAGGTAACCAGTCTATCACAGGGAGACATGTAGAGACAGACAGGTAACCAGTCTATCACAGGGAGACATGTAGAGACAGACAGGTAACCAGTCTATCACAGGGGGACATGTAGAGACAGACAGGTAACCAGTCTATCACAGGGAGACATGTAGAGACAGACAGGTAACCAGTCTATCACAGGGAGACATGTAGAGACAGACAGGTAACCAGTCTATCACAGGGCTGACATGTAGAGACAGACAGGCAACCAGTCTATCACAGGGCTGACATGTAGAGACAGACAGGTAACCAGTCTATCACAGGGCCGACATGTAGAGACAGACAGGTAACCAGTCTATCACAGGGAGACATGTAGAGACAGACAGGTAACCAGTCTATCACAGGGAGACATGTAGAGACAGACAGGTAACCAGTCTATCATGGGGCCGACATGTAGAGACAGACAGGTAACCAGTCTATCACAGGGAGACATGTAGAGACAGACAGGTAACCAGTCTATCACAGGGGGACATGTAGAGACAGACAGGTAACCAGTCTATCACAGGGAGACATGTAGAGACAGACAGGTAACCAGTCTATCACAGGGAGACATGTAGAGACAGACAGGTAACCGGTCTATCACAGGGGGACATGTAGAGACAGACAGGTAACCAGTCTATCACATGGAGACATGTGGAGACAGACACGTAACCAGTCTATCACAGGGAGACATGTAGAGACAGACAGGTAACCAGTCTATCACAGGGCTGACATGTAGAGAGAGACAGGTGACCAGTCTATCACAGGGCTGACATGTAGAGACAGACAGGTAACCAGTCTATCACAGGGCTGACATGTAGAGACAGACAGGTGACCAGTCTATCACAGGGCTGACATGTAGAGACAGACAGGTAACCAGTCTATCACAGGGAGACATGTAGAGACAGACAGGTAACCAGTCTATCACAGGGAGACATGTAGAGACAGACAGGTAACCAGTCTATCACAGGGCTGACATATAGAGACAGACAGGCAACCAGTCTATCACAGGGCTGACATGTAGAGACAGACAGGTAACCAGTCTATCACAGGGCCGACATGTAGAGACAGACAGGTAACCAGTCTATCACAGGGCCGACATGTAGAGACAGACAGGTAACCAGTCTATCACAGGGAGACATGTAGAGACAGACAGGTAACCAGTCTATCACAGGGAGACATGTAGAGACAGACAGGTAACCAGTCTATCACGGGGCCGACATGTAGAGACAGACAGGTAACCAGTCTATCACAGGGGTACATGTAGAGACAGACAGGTAACCAGTCTATCACAGGGGGACATGTAGAGACAGACAGGTAACCAGTCTATCACAGGGAGACATGTAGAGACAGACAGGTAACCAGTCTATCACAGGGAGACATGTAGAGACAGACAGGTAACCAGTCTATCACAGGGGGACATGTAGAGACAGACAGGTAACCAGTCTATCACAGGGAGACATGTAGAGACAGACAGGTAACCAGTCTATCACAGGGAGACATGTAAAGACAGACAGGTAACCAGTCTATCACAGGGAGACATGTAGAGACAGACAGGTGACCAGTCTATCACAGGGAGACATGTAGAGACAGACAGGTAACCAGTCTATCACAGGGCTGACATGTAGAGACATACAGGTAACCAGTCTATCACAGGGAGACATGTAGAGACAGACAGGTAACCAGTCTATCACAGGGAGACATGTAGAGACAGACAGGTGACCAGTCTATCACAGGGAGACATGTAGAGACAGACAGGTAACCAGTCTATCACAGGGCTGACATGTAGAGACAGACAGGTAACCAATCTATCACATGGAGACATGTGGAGACAGACAGGTAACCAGTCTATCACAGGGAGACATGTAGAGACCGACAGGTAACCAGTCTATCACAGGGGGACATGTAGAGACAGACAGGTAACCAGTCTATCACAGGGAGACATGTAGAGACAGACAGGTAACCAGTCTATCACAGGGAGACATGTAGAGACAGACAGGTAACCAGTCTATCACAGGGCCGACATGTAGAGACAGACAGGTAACCAGTCTATCACAGGGAGACATTTAGAGACAGACAGGTAACCAGTCTATCACAGGGGGACATGTAGAGACAGACAGTTAACCAGTCTATCACAGGGAGACATGTAGAGACAGACAGGTAACCAGTCTATCACATGGAGACATGTAGAGACAGACAGGTAACCAGTCTATCACAGGGGGACATGTAGAGACAGACAGGTAACCAGTCTATCACAGGGAGACATGTAGAGACAGACAGGTAACCAGTCTATCACAGGGAGACATGGAGAGACAGACAGGTAACCAGTCTATCACAGGGAGACATGTAAAGACAGACAGGTAACCAGTCTATCACAGGGGGACATGTAGAGACAGACAGGTAACCAATCTATCACATGGAGACATGTGGAGACAGACAGGTAACCAGTCTATCACAGGGAGACATGTAGAGACAGACAGGTAACCAGTCTATCACAGGGAGACATGTAGAGACAGACAGGTAACCAGTCTATCACAGGGAGACATGTAGAGACAGACAGGTAACCAGTCTATCACGGGGCCGACATTTAGAGACAGACAGGTAACCAGTCTATCACAGGGAGACATGTAGAGACAGACAGGTAACCAGTCTATCACAGGGCTGACATGTAGAGACAGACAGGTGACCAGTCTATCACAGGGCTGACATGTAGAGAGAGACAGGTGACCAGTCTATCACAGGGCTGACATGTAGAGACAGACAGGTAACCAGTCTATCACAGGCTGACATGTAGAGACAGACAGGTGACCAGTCTATCACAGGGCTGACATGTAGAGACAGACAGGTAACCAGTCTATCACAGGGAGACATGTAGAGACAGACAGGTAACCAGTCTATCACAGGGAGACATGTAGAGACAGACAGGTAACCAGTCTATCACAGGGCTGACATGTAGAGACAGACAGGCAACCAGTCTATCACAGGGCTGACATGTAGAGACAGACAGGTAACCAGTCTATCACAGGGCCGACATGTAGAGACAGACAGGTAACCAGTCTATCACAGGGAGACATGTAGAGACAGACAGGTAACCAGTCTATCACAGGGAGACATGTAGAGACAGACAGGTAACCAGTCTATCACATGGAGACATGTGGAGACAGACACGTAACCAGTCTATCACAGGGAGACATGTAGAGACAGACAGGTAACCAGTCTATCACAGGGCTGACATGTAGAGAGAGACAGGTGACCAGTCTATCACAGGGCTGACATGTAGAGACAGACAGGTAACCAGTCTATCACAGGGCTGACATGTAGAGACAGACAGGTGACCAGTCTATCACAGGGCTGACATGTAGAGACAGACAGGTAACCAGTCTATCACAGGGAGACATGTAGAGACAGACAGGTAACCAGTCTATCACAGGGAGACATGTAGAGACAGACAGGTAACCAGTCTATCACAGGGAGACATGTAGAGACAGACAGGTAACCAGTCTATCACAGGGGGACATGTAGAGACAGACAGGTAACCAGTCTATCACAGGGCTGACATGTAGAGACAGACAGGTGACCAGTCTATCACAGGGCTGACATGTAGAGAGAGACAGGTGACCAGTCTATCACAGGGCTGACATGTAGAGACAGACAGGTAACCAGTCTATCACAGGCTGACATGTAGAGACAGACAGGTGACCAGTCTATCACAGGGCTGACATGTAGAGACAGACAGGTAACCAGTCTATCACAGGGAGACATGTAGAGACAGACAGGTAACCAGTCTATCACAGGGAGACATGTAGAGACAGACAGGTAACCAGTCTATCACAGGGCTGACATGTAGAGACAGACAGGCAACCAGTCTATCACAGGGCTGACATGTAGAGACAGACAGGTAACCAGTCTATCACAGGGCCGACATGTAGAGACAGACAGGTAACCAGTCTATCACAGGGAGACATGTAGAGACAGACAGGTAACCAGTCTATCACAGGGGGACATGTAGAGACAGACAGTTAACCAGTCTATCACAGGGAGACATGTAGAGACAGACAGGTAACCAGTCTATCACATGGAGACATGTAGAGACAGACAGGTAACCAGTCTATCACAGGGGGACATGTAGAGACAGACAGGTAACCAGTCTATCACAGGGAGACATGTAGAGAGAGACAGGTAACCAGTCTATCACAGGGAGACATGGAGAGACAGACAGGTAACCAGTCTATCACAGGGAGACATGTAAAGACAGACAGGTAACCAGTCTATCACAGGGAGACATGTAGAGACAGACAGGTGACCAGTCTATCACAGGGAGACATGTAGAGACAGACAGGTAACCAGTCTATCACAGGGGGACATGTAGAGACAGACAGGTAACCAGTCTATCACAGGGAGACATGTAGAGACAGACAGGTAACCGATCTATCACATGGAGACATGTGGAGACAGACAGGTAACCAGTCTATCACAGGGAGACATGTAGAGACAGACAGGTAACCAGTCTATCACAGGGAGACATGGAGAGACAGACAGGTAACCAGTCTATCACAGGGAGACATGTAAAGACAGACAGGTAACCAGTCTATCACAGGGAGACATGTAGAGACAGACAGGTGACCAGTCTATCACAGGGAGACATGTAGAGACAGACAGGTAACCAGTCTATCACAGGGGGACATGTAGAGACAGACAGGTAACCAGTCTATCACAGGGAGACATGTAGAGACAGATAGGTAACCAGTCTATCACAGGGAGACATGTAGAGACAGACAGGTAACCAGTCTATCACGGGGCCGACATGTAGAGACAGACAGGTAACCAGTCTATCACAGGGAGACATGTAGAGACAGACAGGTAACCAGTCTATCACAGGGGGACATGTAGAGACAGACAGGTAACCAATCTATCACATGGAGACATGTGGAGACAGACAGGTAACCAGTCTATCACAGGGAGACATGTAGAGACAGACAGGTAACCAGTCTATCACAGGGAGACATGTAGAGACAGACAGGTAACCAGTCTATCACAGGGAGACATGTAGAGACAGACAGGTAACCAGTCTATCACGGGGCCGACATTTAGAGACAGACAGGTAACCAGTCTATCACAGGGAGACATGTAGAGACAGACAGGTAACCAGTCTATCACAGGGCTGACATGTAGAGACAGACAGGTGACCAGTCTATCACAGGGCTGACATGTAGAGAGAGACAGGTGACCAGTCTATCACAGGGCTGACATGTAGAGACAGACAGGTAACCAGTCTATCACAGGCTGACATGTAGAGACAGACAGGTGACCAGTCTATCACAGGGCTGACATGTAGAGACAGACAGGTAACCAGTCTATCACAGGGAGACATGTAGAGACAGACAAGTAACCAGTCTATCACAGGGAGACATGTAGAGACAGACAGGTAACCAGTCTATCACAGGGCTGACATGTAGAGACAGACAGGCAACCAGTCTATCACAGGCTGACATGTAGAGACAGACAGGTGACCAGTCTATCACAGGGCTGACATGTAGAGACAGACAGGTAACCAGTCTATCACAGGGAGACATGTAGAGACAGACAGGTAACCAGTCTATCACAGGGAGACATGTAGAGACAGACAGGTAACCAGTCTATCACAGGGCTGACATGTAGAGACAGACAGGCAACCAGTCTATCACAGGGCTGACATGTAGAGACAGACAGGTAACCAGTCTATCACAGGGCCGACATGTAGAGACAGACAGGTAACCAGTCTATCACAGGGAGACATGTAGAGACAGACAGGTAACCAGTCTATCACAGGGAGACATGTAGAGACAGACAGGTAACCAGTCTATCATGGGGCCGACATGTAGAGACAGACAGGTAACCAGTCTATCACAGGGAGACATGTAGAGACAGACAGGTAACCAGTCTATCACAGGGGGACATGTAGAGACAGACAGGTAACCAGTCTATCACAGGGAGACATGTAGAGACAGACAGGTAACCAGTCTATCACAGGGAGACATGTAGAGACAGACAGGTAACCGGTCTATCACAGGGGGACATGTAGAGACAGACAGGTAACCAGTCTATCACATGGAGACATGTGGAGACAGACACGTAACCAGTCTATCACAGGGAGACATGTAGAGACAGACAGGTAACCAGTCTATCACAGGGCTGACATGTAGAGAGAGACAGGTGACCAGTCTATCACAGGGCTGACATGTAGAGACAGACAGGTAACCAGTCTATCACAGGGCTGACATGTAGAGACAGACAGGTGACCAGTCTATCACAGGGCTGACATGTAGAGACAGACAGGTAACCAGTCTATCACAGGGAGACATGTAGAGACAGACAGGTAACCAGTCTATCACAGGGAGACATGTAGAGACAGACAGGTAACCAGTCTATCACAGGGCTGACATGTAGAGACAGACAGGCAACCAGTCTATCACAGGGCTGACATGTAGAGACAGACAGGTAACCAGTCTATCACAGGGCCGACATGTAGAGACAGACAGGTAACCAGTCTATCACAGGGCCGACATGTAGAGACAGACAGGTAACCAGTCTATCACAGGGAGACATGTAGAGACAGACAGGTAACCAGTCTATCACAGGGAGACATGTAGAGACAGACAGGTAACCAGTCTATCACGGGGCCGACATGTAGAGACAGACAGGTAACCAGTCTATCACAGGGGTACATGTAGAGACAGACAGGTAACCAGTCTATCACAGGGGGACATGTAGAGACAGACAGGTAACCAGTCTATCACAGGGAGACATGTAGAGACAGACAGGTAACCAGTCTATCACAGGGAGACATGTAGAGACAGACAGGTAACCAGTCTATCACAGGGGGACATGTAGAGACAGACAGGTAACCAGTCTATCACAGGGAGACATGTAGAGACAGACAGGTAACCAGTCTATCACAGGGAGACATGTAAAGACAGACAGGTAACCAGTCTATCACAGGGAGACATGTAGAGACAGACAGGTGACCAGTCTATCACAGGGAGACATGTAGAGACAGACAGGTAACCAGTCTATCACAGGGCTGACATGTAGAGACATACAGGTAACCAGTCTATCACAGGGAGACATGTAGAGACAGACAGGTAACCAGTCTATCACAGGGAGACATGTAGAGACAGACAGGTGACCAGTCTATCACAGGGAGACATGTAGAGACAGACAGGTAACCAGTCTATCACAGGGCTGACATGTAGAGACAGACAGGTAACCAATCTATCACATGGAGACATGTGGAGACAGACAGGTAACCAGTCTATCACAGGGAGACATGTAGAGACCGACAGGTAACCAGTCTATCACAGGGGGACATGTAGAGACAGACAGGTAACCAGTCTATCACAGGGAGACATGTAGAGACAGACAGGTAACCAGTCTATCACAGGGAGACATGTAGAGACAGACAGGTAACCAGTCTATCACAGGGCCGACATGTAGAGACAGACAGGTAACCAGTCTATCACAGGGAGACATGTAGAGACAGACAGGTAACCAGTCTATCACAGGGGGACATGTAGAGACAGACAGTTAACCAGTCTATCACAGGGAGACATGTAGAGACAGACAGGTAACCAGTCTATCACATGGAGACATGTAGAGACAGACAGGTAACCAGTCTATCACAGGGGGACATGTAGAGACAGACAGGTAACCAGTCTATCACAGGGAGACATGTAGAGACAGACAGGTAACCAGTCTATCACAGGGAGACATGGAGAGACAGACAGGTAACCAGTCTATCACAGGGAGACATGTAAAGACAGACAGGTAACCAGTCTATCACAGGGGGACATGTAGAGACAGACAGGTAACCAATCTATCACATGGAGACATGTGGAGACAGACAGGTAACCAGTCTATCACAGGGAGACATGTAGAGACAGACAGGTAACCAGTCTATCACAGGGAGACATGTAGAGACAGACAGGTAACCAGTCTATCACAGGGAGACATGTAGAGACAGACAGGTAACCAGTCTATCACGGGGCCGACATTTAGAGACAGACAGGTAACCAGTCTATCACAGGGAGACATGTAGAGACAGACAGGTAACCAGTCTATCACAGGGCTGACATGTAGAGACAGACAGGTGACCAGTCTATCACAGGGCTGACATGTAGAGAGAGACAGGTGACCAGTCTATCACAGGGCTGACATGTAGAGACAGACAGGTAACCAGTCTATCACAGGCTGACATGTAGAGACAGACAGGTGACCAGTCTATCACAGGGCTGACATGTAGAGACAGACAGGTAACCAGTCTATCACAGGGAGACATGTAGAGACAGACAGGTAACCAGTCTATCACAGGGAGACATGTAGAGACAGACAGGTAACCAGTCTATCACAGGGCTGACATGTAGAGACAGACAGGCAACCAGTCTATCACAGGGCTGACATGTAGAGACAGACAGGTAACCAGTCTATCACAGGGCCGACATGTAGAGACAGACAGGTAACCAGTCTATCACAGGGAGACATGTAGAGACAGACAGGTAACCAGTCTATCACAGGGAGACATGTAGAGACAGACAGGTAACCAGTCTATCATGGGGCCGACATGTAGAGACAGACAGGTAACCGGTCTATCACAGGGGGACATGTAGAGACAGACAGGTAACCAGTCTATCACAGGGAGACATGTAGAGACAGACAGGTAACCAGTCTATCACAGGGAGACATGTAGAGACAGACAGGTAACCAGTCTATCACATGGAGACATGTGGAGACAGACACGTAACCAGTCTATCACAGGGAGACATGTAGAGACAGACAGGTAACCAGTCTATCACAGGGCTGACATGTAGAGAGAGACAGGTGACCAGTCTATCACAGGGCTGACATGTAGAGACAGACAGGTAACCAGTCTATCACAGGGCTGACATGTAGAGACAGACAGGTGACCAGTCTATCACAGGGCTGACATGTAGAGACAGACAGGTAACCAGTCTATCACAGGGAGACATGTAGAGACAGACAGGTAACCAGTCTATCACAGGGAGACATGTAGAGACAGACAGGTAACCAGTCTATCACAGGGAGACATGTAGAGACAGACAGGTAACCAGTCTATCACAGGGGGACATGTAGAGACAGACAGGTAACCAGTCTATCACAGGGCTGACATGTAGAGACAGACAGGTGACCAGTCTATCACAGGGCTGACATGTAGAGAGAGACAGGTGACCAGTCTATCACAGGGCTGACATGTAGAGACAGACAGGTAACCAGTCTATCACAGGCTGACATGTAGAGACAGACAGGTGACCAGTCTATCACAGGGCTGACATGTAGAGACAGACAGGTAACCAGTCTATCACAGGGAGACATGTAGAGACAGACAGGTAACCAGTCTATCACAGGGAGACATGTAGAGACAGACAGGTAACCAGTCTATCACAGGGCTGACATGTAGAGACAGACAGGCAACCAGTCTATCACAGGGCTGACATGTAGAGACAGACAGGTAACCAGTCTATCACAGGGCCGACATGTAGAGACAGACAGGTAACCAGTCTATCACAGGGAGACATGTAGAGACAGACAGGTAACCAGTCTATCACAGGGGGACATGTAGAGACAGACAGTTAACCAGTCTATCACAGGGAGACATGTAGAGACAGACAGGTAACCAGTCTATCACATGGAGACATGTAGAGACAGACAGGTAACCAGTCTATCACAGGGGGACATGTAGAGACAGACAGGTAACCAGTCTATCACAGGGAGACATGTAGAGAGAGACAGGTAACCAGTCTATCACAGGGAGACATGGAGAGACAGACAGGTAACCAGTCTATCACAGGGAGACATGTAAAGACAGACAGGTAACCAGTCTATCACAGGGAGACATGTAGAGACAGACAGGTGACCAGTCTATCACAGGGAGACATGTAGAGACAGACAGGTAACCAGTCTATCACAGGGGGACATGTAGAGACAGACAGGTAACCAGTCTATCACAGGGAGACATGTAGAGACAGACAGGTAACCGATCTATCACATGGAGACATGTGGAGACAGACAGGTAACCAGTCTATCACAGGGAGACATGTAGAGACAGACAGGTAACCAGTCTATCACAGGGAGACATGGAGAGACAGACAGGTAACCAGTCTATCACAGGGAGACATGTAAAGACAGACAGGTAACCAGTCTATCACAGGGAGACATGTAGAGACAGACAGGTGACCAGTCTATCACAGGGAGACATGTAGAGACAGACAGGTAACCAGTCTATCACAGGGGGACATGTAGAGACAGACAGGTAACCAGTCTATCACAGGGAGACATGTAGAGACAGATAGGTAACCAGTCTATCACAGGGAGACATGTAGAGACAGACAGGTAACCAGTCTATCACGGGGCCGACATGTAGAGACAGACAGGTAACCAGTCTATCACAGGGAGACATGTAGAGACAGACAGGTAACCAGTCTATCACAGGGGGACATGTAGAGACAGACAGGTGACCAGTCTATCACAGGGAGACATGTAGAGACAGACAGGTAACCAGTCTATCACAGGGCTGACATGTAGAGACAGACAGGTAACCAATCTATCACATGGAGACATGTGGAGACAGACAGGTAACCAGTCTATCACAGGGAGACATGTAGAGACCGACAGGTAACCAGTCTATCACAGGGGGACATGTAGAGACAGACAGGTAACCAGTCTATCACAGGGAGACATGTAGAGACAGACAGGTAACCAGTCTATCACAGGGAGACATGTAGAGACAGACAGGTAACCAGTCTATCACAGGGCCGACATGTAGAGACAGACAGGTAACCAGTCTATCACAGGGAGACATGTAGAGACAGACAGGTAACCAGTCTATCACAGGGGGACATGTAGAGACAGACAGTTAACCAGTCTATCACAGGGAGACATGTAGAGACAGACAGGTAACCAGTCTATCACATGGAGACATGTAGAGACAGACAGGTAACCAGTCTATCACAGGGGGACATGTAGAGACAGACAGGTAACCAGTCTATTACAGGGAGACATGTAGAGACAGACAGGTAACCAGTCTATCACAGGGAGACATGGAGAGACAGACAGGTAACCAGTCTATCACAGGGAGACATGTAAAGACAGACAGGTAACCAGTCTATCACAGGGGGACATGTAGAGACAGACAGGTAACCAATCTATCACATGGAGACATGTGGAGACAGACAGGTAACCAGTCTATCACAGGGAGACATGTAGAGACAGACAGGTAACCAGTCTATCACAGGGAGACATGTAGAGACAGACAGGTAACCAGTCTATCACAGGGAGACATGTAGAGACAGACAGGTAACCAGTCTATCACGGGGCCGACATTTAGAGACAGACAGGTAACCAGTCTATCACAGGGAGACATGTAGAGACAGACAGGTAACCAGTCTATCACAGGGCTGACATGTAGAGACAAACAGGTGACCAGTCTATCACAGGGCTGACATGTAGAGAGAGACAGGTGACCAGTCTATCACAGGGCTGACATGTAGAGACAGACAGGTAACCAGTCTATCACAGGCTGACATGTAGAGACAGACAGGTGACCAGTCTATCACAGGGCTGACATGTAGAGACAGACAGGTAACCAGTCTATCACAGGGAGACATGTAGAGACAGACAGGTAACCAGTCTATCACAGGGAGACATGTAGAGACAGACAGGTAACCAGTCTATCACAGGGCTGACATGTAGAGACAGACAGGCAACCAGTCTATCACAGGGCTGACATGTAGAGACAGACAGGTAACCAGTCTATCACAGGGCCGACATGTAGAGACAGACAGGTAACCAGTCTATCACAGGGAGACATGTAGAGACAGACAGGTAACCAGTCTATCACAGGGAGACATGTAGAGACAGACAGGTAACCAGTCTATCATGGGGCCGACATGTAGAGACAGACAGGTAACCAGTCTATCACAGGGAGACATGTAGAGACAGACAGGTAACCAGTCTATCACAGGGGGACATGTAGAGACAGACAGGTAACCAGTCTATCACAGGGAGACATGTAGAGACAGACAGGTAACCAGTCTATCACAGGGAGACATGTAGAGACAGACAGGTAACCGGTCTATCACAGGGGGACATGTAGAGACAGACAGGTAACCAGTCTATCACAGGGAGACATGTAGAGACAGACAGGTAACCAGTCTATCACAGGGAGACATGTAGAGACAGACAGGTAACCAGTCTATCACATGGAGACATGTGGAGACAGACACGTAACCAGTCTATCACAGGGAGACATGTAGAGACAGACAGGTAACCAGTCTATCACAGGGCTGACATGTAGAGAGAGACAGGTGACCAGTCTATCACAGGGCTGACATGTAGAGACAGACAGGTAACCAGTCTATCACAGGGCTGACATGTAGAGACAGACAGGTGACCAGTCTATCACAGGGCTGACATGTAGAGACAGACAGGTAACCAGTCTATCACAGGGAGACATGTAGAGACAGACAGGTAACCAGTCTATCACAGGGAGACATGTAGAGACAGACAGGTAACCAGTCTATCACAGGGAGACATGTAGAGACAGACAGGTAACCAGTCTATCACAGGGGGACATGTAGAGACAGACAGGTAACCAGTCTATCACAGGGCTGACATGTAGAGACAGACAGGTGACCAGTCTATCACAGGGCTGACATGTAGAGAGAGACAGGTGACCAGTCTATCACAGGGCTGACATGTAGAGACAGACAGGTAACCAGTCTATCACAGGCTGACATGTAGAGACAGACAGGTGACCAGTCTATCACAGGGCTGACATGTAGAGACAGACAGGTAACCAGTCTATCACAGGGAGACATGTAGAGACAGACAGGTAACCAGTCTATCACAGGGAGACATGTAGAGATAGACAGGTAACCAGTCTATCACAGGGCTGACATGTAGAGACAGACAGGCAACCAGTCTATCACAGGGCTGACATGTAGAGACAGACAGGTAACCAGTCTATCACAGGGCCGACATGTAGAGACAGACAGGTAACCAGTCTATCACAGGGAGACATGTAGAGACAGACAGGTAACCAGTCTATCACAGGGGGACATGTAGAGACAGACAGTTCACCAGTCTATCACAGGGAGACATGTAGAGACAGACAGGTAACCAGTTTATCACATGGAGACATGTAGAGACAGACAGGTAACCAGTCTATCACAGGGGGACATGTAGAGACAGACAGGTAACCAGTCTATCACAGGGAGACATGTAGAGAGAGACAGGTAACCAGTCTATCACAGGGAGACATGGAGAGACAGACAGGTAACCAGTCTATCACAGGGAGACATGTAAAGACAGACAGGTAACCAGTCTATCACAGGGAGACATGTAGAGACAGACAGGTGACCAGTCTATCACAGGGAGACATGTAGAGACAGACAGGTAACCAGTCTATCACAGGGGGACATGTAGAGACAGACAGGTAACCAGTCTATCACAGGGAGACATGTAGAGACAGACAGGTAACCGATCTATCACATGGAGACATGTGGAGACAGACAGGTAACCAGTCTATCACAGGGAGACATGTAGAGACAGACAGGTAACCAGTCTATCACAGGGAGACATGGAGAGACAGACAGGTAACCAGTCTATCACAGGGAGACATGTAAAGACAGACAGGTAACCAGTCTATCACAGGGAGACATGTAGAGACAGACAGGTGACCAGTCTATCACAGGGAGACATGTAGAGACAGACAGGTAACCAGTCTATCACAGGGGGACATGTAGAGACAGACAGGTAACCAGTCTATCACAGGGAGACATGTAGAGACAGATAGGTAACCAGTCTATCACAGGGAGACATGTAGAGACAGACAGGTAACCAGTCTATCACGGGGCCGACATGTAGAGACAGACAGGTAACCAGTCTATCACAGGGAGACATGTAGAGACAGACAGGTAACCAGTCTATCACAGGGGGACATGTAGAGACAGACAGGTAACCAATCTATCACATGGAGACATGTGGAGACAGACAGGTAACCAGTCTATCACAGGGAGACATGTAGAGACAGACAGGTAACCAGTCTATCACAGGGAGACATGTAGAGACAGACAGGTAACCAGTCTATCACAGGGAGACATGTAGAGACAGACAGGTAACCAGTCTATCACGGGGCCGACATTTAGAGACAGACAGGTAACCAGTCTATCACAGGGAGACATGTAGAGACAGACAGGTAACCAGTCTATCACAGGGCTGACATGTAGAGACAGACAGGTGACCAGTCTATCACAGGGCTGACATGTAGAGAGAGACAGGTGACCAGTCTATCACAGGGCTGACATGTAGAGACAGACAGGTAACCAGTCTATCACAGGCTGACATGTAGAGACAGACAGGTGACCAGTCTATCACAGGGCTGACATGTAGAGACAGACAGGTAACCAGTCTATCACAGGGAGACATGTAGAGACAGACAAGTAACCAGTCTATCACAGGGAGACATGTAGAGACAGACAGGTAACCAGTCTATCACAGGGCTGACATGTAGAGACAGACAGGCAACCAGTCTATCACAGGGCTGACATGTAGAGACAGACAGGTAACCAGTCTATCACAGGGCCGACATGTAGAGACAGACAGGTAACCAGTCTATCACAGGGAGACATGTAGAGACAGACAGGTAACCAGTCTATCACAGGGAGACATGTAGAGACAGACAGGTAACCAGTCTATCATGGGGCCGACATGTAGAGACAGACAGGTAACCAGTCTATCACAGGGAGACATGTAGAGACAGACAGGTAACCAGTCTATCACAGGGGGACATGTAGAGACAGACAGGTAACCAGTCTATCACAGGGAGACATGTAGAGACAGACAGGTAACCAGTCTATCACAGGGAGACATGTAGAGACAGACAGGTAACCGGTCTATCACAGGGGGACATGTAGAGACAGACAGGTAACCAGTCTATCACATGGAGACATGTGGAGACAGACACGTAACCAGTCTATCACAGGGAGACATGTAGAGACAGACAGGTAACCAGTCTATCACAGGGCTGACATGTAGAGAGAGACAGGTGACCAGTCTATCACAGGGCTGACATGTAGAGACAGACAGGTAACCAGTCTATCACAGGGCTGACATGTAGAGACAGACAGGTGACCAGTCTATCACAGGGCTGACATGTAGAGACAGACAGGTAACCAGTCTATCACAGGGAGACATGTAGAGACAGACAGGTAACCAGTCTATCACAGGGAGACATGTAGAGACAGACAGGTAACCAGTCTATCACAGGGCTGACATGTAGAGACAGACAGGCAACCAGTCTATCACAGGGCTGACATGTAGAGACAGACAGGTAACCAGTCTATCACAGGGCCGACATGTAGAGACAGACAGGTAACCAGTCTATCACAGGGCCGACATGTAGAGACAGACAGGTAACCAGTCTATCACAGGGAGACATGTAGAGACAGACAGGTAACCAGTCTATCACAGGGAGACATGTAGAGACAGACAGGTAACCAGTCTATCACGGGGCCGACATGTAGAGACAGACAGGTAACCAGTCTATCACAGGGGTACATGTAGAGACAGACAGGTAACCAGTCTATCACAGGGGGACATGTAGAGACAGACAGGTAACCAGTCTATCACAGGGAGACATGTAGAGACAGACAGGTAACCAGTCTATCACAGGGAGACATGTAGAGACAGACAGGTAACCAGTCTATCACAGGGGGACATGTAGAGACAGACAGGTAACCAGTCTATCACAGGGAGACATGTAGAGACAGACAGGTAACCAGTCTATCACAGGGAGACATGTAAAGACAGACAGGTAACCAGTCTATCACAGGGAGACATGTAGAGACAGACAGGTGACCAGTCTATCACAGGGAGACATGTAGAGACAGACAGGTAACCAGTCTATCACAGGGCTGACATGTAGAGACAGACAGGTAACCAGTCTATCACAGGGAGACATGTAGAGACAGACAGGTAACCAGTCTATCACAGGGAGACATGTAGAGACAGACAGGTAACCAGTCTATCACAGGGCCGACATGTAGAGACAGACAGGTAACCAGTCTATCACAGGGAGACATGTAGAGACAGACAGCTAACCAGTCTATCACAGGGGGACATGTAGAGACAGACAGTTAACCAGTCTATCACAGGGAGACATGTAGAGACAGACAGGTAACCAGTCTATCACATGGAGACATGTAGAGACAGACAGGTAACCAGTCTATCACAGGGGGACATGTAGAGACAGACAGGTAACCAGTCTATCACATGGAGACATGTGGAGACAGACAGGTAACCAGTCTATCACAGGGAGACATGTAGAGACAGACAGGTAACCAGTCTATCACAGGGAGACATGTAGAGACAGACAGGTAACCAGTCTATCACAGGGAGACATGTAGAGACAGACAGGTAACCAGTCTATCAGAGGGAGACATGTAGAGACAGACAGGTAACCAGTCTATCACAGGGCTGACATGTAGAGACAGACAGGCAACCAGTCTATCACAGGGCTGACATGTAGAGACAGACAGGTAACCAGTCTATCACAGGGCCGACATGTAGAGACAGACAGGTAACCAGTCTATCACAGGGAGACATGTAGAGACAGACAGATAACCAGTCTATCACAGGGAGACATGTAGAGACAGACAGGTAACCAGTCTATCATGGGGCCGACATGTAGAGACAGACAGGTAACCAGTCTATCACAGGGCCGACATGTAGAGACAGACAGGTAACCAGTCTATCACAGGGGGACATGTAGAGACAGACAGGTAACCAGTCTATCAGAGGGAGACATGTAGAGACAGACAGGTAACCAGTCTATCACAGGGAGACATGTAGAGACAGACAGGTAACCAGTCTATCACAGGGGGACATGTAGAGACAGACAGGTAACCAGTCTATCACAGGGAGACATGTAGAGACAGACAGGTAACCAGTCTATCACAGGGAGACATGTAGAGACAGACAGGTAACCAGTCTATCACAGGGAGACATGTAAAGACAGACAGGTAACCAGTCTATCACAGGGAGACATGTAGAGACAGACAGGTGACCAGTCTATCACAGGGAGACATGTAGAGACAGACAGGTAACCAGTCTATCACAGGGGGACATGTAGAGACAGACAGTTAACCAGTCTATCACAGGGAGACATGTAGAGACAGACAGGTAACCAGTCTTTCACAGGGAGACATGTAGAGACAGACAGGTAACCAGTCTATCACAGGGAGACATGTAAAGACAGACAGGTAACCAGTCTATCACAGGGAGACATGTAGAGACAGACAGGTGACCAGTCTATCACAGGGAGACATGTAGAGACAGACAGGTAACCAGTCTATCACAGGGAGACATGTACAGACAGACAGGTGACCAGTCTATCACAGGGAGACATGTAGAGACAGACAGGTAACCAGTCTATCACAGGGCTGACATGTAGAGACAGACAGATAACCAATCTATCACATGGAGACATGTGGAGACAGACAGGTAACCAGTCTATCACAGGGAGACATGTAGAGACAGACAGGTAACCAGTCTATCACAGGGAGACATGTAGAGACAGACAGGTAACCAGTCTATCAGAGGGAGACATGTAGAGACAGACAGGTAACCAGTCTATCACAGGGCTGACATGTAGAAACAGACAGGCAACCAGTCTATCACAGGGCTGACATGTAGAGACAGACAGGCAACCAGTCTATCACAGGGCCGACATGTAGAGACAGACAGGTAACCAGTCTATCACAGGGCCGACATGTAGAGACAGACAGGTAACCAGTCTATCACAGGGAGACATGTAGAGACAGACAGGTAACCAGTCTATCACAGGGAGACATGTAAAGACAGACAGGTAACCAGTCTATCACAGGGAGACATGTAGAGACAGACAGGTGACCAGTCTATCACAGGGAGACATGTAGAGACAGACAGGTAACCAGTCTATCACAGGGGGACATGTAGAGACAGACAGTTAACCAGTCTATCACAGGGAGACATGTAGAGACAGACAGGTAACCAGTCTTTCACAGGGAGACATGTAGAGACAGACAGGTAACCAGTCTATCACAGGGAGACATGTAGAGACAGACAGGTAACCAGTCTATCACAGGGAGACATGTAAAGACAGACAGGTAACCAGTCTATCACAGGGAGACATGTAGAGACAGACAGGTGACCAGTCTATCACAGGGAGACATGTAGAGACAGACAGGTAACCAGTCTATCACAGGGGGACATGTAGAGACAGACAGTTAACCAGTCTATCACAGGGAGACATGTAGAGACAGACAGGTAACCAGTCTTTCACAGGGAGACATGTAGAGACAGACAGGTAACCAGTCTATCACAGGGAGACATGTAAAGACAGACAGGTAACCAGTCTATCACAGGGAGACATGACAGGTGACCAGTCTATCACAGGGAGACATGTAGAGACAGACAGGTAACCAGTCTATCACAGGGAGACATGTAGAGACAGACAGGTAACCAGTCTATCATAGGGCTGACATGTAGAGACAGACAGGCAACCAGTCTATCACAGGGCTGACATGTAGAGACAGACAGGTAACCAGTCTATCAAAGGGCCGACATGTAGAGACAGACAGGTAACCAGTCTATCACAGGGAGACATGTAGAGACAGACAGGTAACCAGTCTATCACAGGGAGACATGTAGAGACAGACAGGTAACCAGTCTATCATGGGGCCGACATGTAGAGACAGACAGGTAACCAGTCTATCACAGGGAGACATGTAGAGACAGACAGGTAACCAGTCTATCACAGGGGGACATGTAGAGACAGACAGGTAACCAGTCTATCACAGGGGGACATGTAGAGACAGACAGGTAACCAGTCTATCACAGGGAGACATGTAGAGACAGACAGGTAACCAGTCTATCATAGGGCTGACATGTAGAGACAGACAGGTAACCAGTCTATCACATGGAGACATGTGGAGACAGACACGTAACCAGTCTATCACAGGGAGACATGTAGAGACAGACAGGTAACCAGTCTATCACAGGGAGACATGTAGAGACCGACAGGTAACCAGTCTATCACAGGGGGACATGTAGAGACAGACAGGTAACCAGTCTATCACATGGAGACATGTGGAGACAGACAGGTAACCAGTCTATCACAGGGAGACATGTAGAGACTGACAGGTAACCAGTCTATCACAGGGGGACATGTAGAGACAGACAGGTAACCAGTCTATCACAGGGAGACATGTAGAGACAGACAGGTAACCAGTCTATCACAGGGAGACATGTAGAGACAGACAGGTAACCAGTCTATCACGGGGCCGACATGTAGAGACAGACAGGTAACCAGTCTATCACAGGGAGACATGTAGAGACAGACAGGTAACCAGTCTATCACAGGGGGACATGTAGAGACAGACAGGTAACCAGTATATCACAGGGAGACATGTAGAGACAGACAGGTAACCAGTCTATCACATGGAGACATGTAGAGACAGACAGGTAACCAGTCTATCACAGGGGGACATGTAGAGACAGACAGGTAACCAGTCTATCACAGGGAGACATGTAGAGACGGACAGGTAACCAGTCTATCACAGGGAGACATGGAGAGACAGACAGGTAACCAGTCTATCACAGGGAGACATGTAAAGACAGACAGGTAACCAGTCTATCACAGGGAGACATGTAGAGACAGACAGGTGACCAGTCTATCACAGGGAGACATGTAGAGACAGACAGGTAACCAGTCTATCACAGGGCTGACATGTAGAGACAGACAGGTGACCAGTCTATCACAGGGCTGACATGTAGAGACAGACAGGCAACCAGTCTATCACAGGGCTGACATGTAGAGACAGACAGGTAACCAGTCTATCACAGGGCCGACATGTAGAGACAGACAGGTAACCAGTCTATCACAGGGAGACATGTAGAGACAGACAGGTAACCAGTCTATCACAGGGAGACATGTAGAGACAGACAGGTAACCAGTCTATCATGGGGCCGACATGTAGAGACAGACAGGTAACCAGTCTATCACAGGGAGACATGGAGAGACAGACAGGTAACCAGTCTATCACAGGGAGACATGTAAAGACAGACAGGTAACCAGTCTATCACAGGGAGACATGTAGAGACAGACAGGTGACCAGTCTTTCACAGGGAGACATGTAGAGACAGACAGGTAACCAGTCTATCATAGGGCTGACATGTAGAGACAGACAGGTAACCAGTCTATCACAGGGAGACATGTAGAGACAGACAGGTGACCAGTCTATCACAGGGAGACATGTAGAGACAGACAGGTAACCAGTCTATCACAGGGCTGACATGTAGAGACAGACAGGTAACCAATCTATCACATGGAGACATGTGGAGACAGACAGGTAACCAGTCTATCACAGGGAGACATGTAGAGACCGACAGGTAACCAGTCTATCACAGGGGGACATGTAGAGACAGACAGGTAACCAGTCTATCACAGGGAGACATGTAGAGACAGACAGGTAACCAGTCTATCACAGGGAGACATGTAGAGACAGACAGGTAACCAGTCTATCACAGGGCCGACATGTAGAGACAGACAGGTAACCAGTCTATCACAGGGAGACATGTAGAGACAGACAGGTAACCAGTCTATCACAGGGGGACATGTAGAGACAGACAGTTAACCAGTCTATCACAGGGAGACATGTAGAGACAGACAGGTAACCAGTCTATCACATGGAGACATGTAGAGACAGACAGGTAACCAGTCTATCACAGGGGGACATGTAGAGACAGACAGGTAACCAGTCTATCACAGGGAGACATGTAGAGACAGACAGGTAACCAGTCTATCACAGGGAGACATGGAGAGACAGACAGGTAACCAGTCTATCACAGGGAGACATGTAAAGACAGACAGGTAACCAGTCTATCACAGGGAGACATGTAGAGACAGACAGGTGACCAGTCTATCACAGGGAGACATGTAGAGACAGACAGGTAACCAGTCTATCACAGGGGGACATGTAGAGACAGACAGGTAACCAGTCTATCACAGGGAGACATGTAGAGACAGACAGGTAACCAATCTATCACATGGAGACATGTGGAGACAGACAGGTAACCAGTCTATCACAGGGAGACATGTAGAGACAGACAGGTAACCAGTCTATCACAGGGAGACATGGAGAGACAGACAGGTAACCAGTCTATCACAGGGAGACATGTAAAGACAGACAGGTAACCAGTCTATCACAGGGAGACATGTAGAGACAGACAGGTGACCAGTCTATCACAGGGAGACATGTAGAGACAGACAGGTAACCAGTCTATCACAGGGGGACATGTAGAGACAGACAGGTAACCAGTCTATCACAGGGCTGACATGTAGAGACAGACAGGTGACCAGTCTATCACAGGGCTGACATGTAGAGAGAGACAGGTGACCAGTCTATCACAGGGCTGACATGTAGAGACAGACAGGTAACCAGTCTATCACAGGCTGACATGTAGAGACAGACAGGTGACCAGTCTATCACAGGGCTGACATGTAGAGACAGACAGGTAACCAGTCTATCACAGGGAGACATGTAGAGACAGACAGGTAACCAGTCTATCACAGGGAGACATGTAGAGACAGACAGGTAACCAGTCTATCACAGGGCTGACATGTAGAGACAGACAGGCAACCACTCTATCACAGGGCTGACATGTAGAGACAGACAGGTAACCAGTCTATCACAGGGCCGACATGTAGAGACAGACAGGTAACCAGTCTATCACAGGGAGACATGTAGAGACAGACAGGTAACCAGTCTATCACAGGGGGACATGTAGAGACAGACAGTTAACCAGTCTATCACAGGGAGACATGTAGAGACAGACAGGTAACCAGTCTATCACATGGAGACATGTAGAGACAGACAGGTAACCAGTCTATCACAGGGGGACATGTAGAGACAGACAGGTAACCAGTCTATCACAGGGAGACATGTAGAGAGAGACAGGTAACCAGTCTATCACAGGGAGACATGGAGAGACAGACAGGTAACCAGTCTATCACAGGGAGACATGTAAAGACAGACAGGTAACCAGTCTATCACAGGGAGACATGTAGAGACAGACAGGTGACCAGTCTATCACAGGGAGACATGTAGAGACAGACAGGTAACCAGTCTATCACAGGGGGACATGTAGAGACAGACAGGTAACCAGTCTATCACAGGGAGACATGTAGAGACAGACAGGTAACCGATCTATCACATGGAGACATGTGGAGACAGACAGGTAACCAGTCTATCACAGGGAGACATGTAGAGACAGACAGGTAACCAGTCTATCACAGGGAGACATGGAGAGACAGACAGGTAACCAGTCTATCACAGGGAGACATGTAAAGACAGACAGGTAACCAGTCTATCACAGGGAGACATGTAGAGACAGACAGGTGACCAGTCTATCACAGGGAGACATGTAGAGACAGACAGGTAACCAGTCTATCACAGGGGGACATGTAGAGACAGACAGGTAACCAGTCTATCACAGGGAGACATGTAGAGACAGATAGGTAACCAGTCTATCACAGGGAGACATGTAGAGACAGACAGGTAACCAGTCTATCACGGGGCCGACATGTAGAGACAGACAGGTAACCAGTCTATCACAGGGAGACATGTAGAGACAGACAGGTAACCAGTCTATCACAGGGGGACATGTAGAGACAGACAGGTAACCAATCTATCACATGGAGACATGTGGAGACAGACAGGTAACCAGTCTATCACAGGGAGACATGTAGAGACAGACAGGTAACCAGTCTATCACAGGGAGACATGTAGAGACAGACAGGTAACCAGTCTATCACAGGGAGACATGTAGAGACAGACAGGTAACCAGTCTATCACGGGGCCGACATTTAGAGACAGACAGGTAACCAGTCTATCACAGGGAGACATGTAGAGACAGACAGGTAACCAGTCTATCACAGGGCTGACATGTAGAGACAGACAGGTGACCAGTCTATCACAGGGCTGACATGTAGAGAGAGACAGGTGACCAGTCTATCACAGGGCTGACATGTAGAGACAGACAGGTAACCAGTCTATCACAGGCTGACATGTAGAGACAGACAGGTGACCAGTCTATCACAGGGCTGACATGTAGAGACAGACAGGTAACCAGTCTATCACAGGGAGACATGTAGAGACAGACAGGTAACCAGTCTATCACAGGGAGACATGTAGAGACAGACAGGTAACCAGTCTATCACAGGGCTGACATGTAGAGACAGACAGGCAACCAGTCTATCACAGGGCTGACATGTAGAGACAGACAGGTAACCAGTCTATCACAGGGCCGACATGTAGAGACAGACAGGTAACCAGTCTATCACAGGGAGACATGTAGAGACAGACAGGTAACCAGTCTATCACAGGGAGACATGTAGAGACAGACAGGTAACCAGTCTATCATGGGGCCGACATGTAGAGACAGACAGGTAACCAGTCTATCACAGGGAGACATGTAGAGACAGACAGGTAACCAGTCTATCACAGGGGGACATGTAGAGACAGACAGGTAACCAGTCTATCACAGGGAGACATGTAGAGACAGACAGGTAACCAGTCTATCACAGGGAGACATGTAGAGACAGACAGGTAACCGGTCTATCACAGGGGGACATGTAGAGACAGACAGGTAACCAGTCTATCACATGGAGACATGTGGAGACAGACACGTAACCAGTCTATCACAGGGAGACATGTAGAGACAGACAGGTAACCAGTCTATCACAGGGCTGACATGTAGAGAGAGACAGGTGACCAGTCTATCACAGGGCTGACATGTAGAGACAGACAGGTAACCAGTCTATCACAGGGCTGACATGTAGAGACAGACAGGTGACCAGTCTATCACAGGGCTGACATGTAGAGACAGACAGGTAACCAGTCTATCACAGGGAGACATGTAGAGACAGACAGGTAACCAGTCTATCACAGGGAGACATGTAGAGACAGACAGGTAACCAGTCTATCACAGGGCTGACATGTAGAGACAGACAGGCAACCAGTCTATCACAGGGCTGACATGTAGAGACAGACAGGTAACCAGTCTATCACAGGGCCGACATGTAGAGACAGACAGGTAACCAGTCTATCACAGGGCCGACATGTAGAGACAGACAGGTAACCAGTCTATCACAGGGAGACATGTAGAGACAGACAGGTAACCAGTCTATCACAGGGAGACATGTAGAGACAGACAGGTAACCAGTCTATCACAGGGCCGACATGTAGAGACAGACAGGTAACCAGTCTATCACAGGGAGACATGTAGAGACAGACAGGTAACCAGTCTATCACAGGGAGACATGTAGAGACAGACAGGTAACCAGTCTATCACGGGGCCGACATGTAGAGACAGACAGGTAACCAGTCTATCACAGGGGTACATGTAGAGACAGACAGGTAACCAGTCTATCACAGGGGGACATGTAGAGACAGACAGGTAACCAGTCTATCACAGGGAGACATGTAGAGACAGACAGGTAACCAGTCTATCACAGGGAGACATGTAGAGACAGACAGGTAACCAGTCTATCACAGGGGGACATGTAGAGACAGACAGGTAACCAGTCTATCACAGGGAGACATGTAGAGACAGACAGGTAACCAGTCTATCACAGGGAGACATGTAAAGACAGACAGGTAACCAGTCTATCACAGGGAGACATGTAGAGACAGACAGGTAACCAGTCTATCACAGGGGGACATGTAGAGACAGACAGGTAACCAGTCTATCACAGGGAGACATGTAGAGACAGACAGGTAACCAGTCTATCACAGGGGGACATGTAGAGACAGACAGGTAACCAGTCTATCACAGGGAGACATGTAGAGACAGACAGGTAACCAGTCTATCACAGGGAGACATGTAGAGACAGACAGGTAACCAGTCTATCACAGGGGGACATGTAGAGACAGACAGGTAACCAGTCTATCACAGGGAGACATGTAGAGACAGACAGGTAACCAGTCTATCACAGGGAGACATGTAAAGACAGACAGGTAACCAGTCTATCACAGGGAGACATGTAGAGACAGACAGGTAACCAGTCTATCACAGGGGGACATGTAGAGACAGACAGGTAACCAGTCTATCACAGGGAGACATGTAGAGACAGACAGGTAACCAGTCTATCACAGGGAGACATGTAGAGACAGACAGGTAACCAGTCTATCACAGGGGGACATGTAGAGACAGACAGGTAACCAGTCTATCACAGGGAGACATGTAGAGACAGACAGGTAACCAGTCTATCACAGGGAGACATGTAAAGACAGACAGGTAACCAGTCTATCACAGGGAGACATGTAGAGACAGACAGGTGACCAGTCTATCACAGGGAGACATGTAGAGACAGACAGGTAACCAGTCTATCACAGGGCTGACATGTAGAGACAGACAGGTAACCAGTCTATCACAGGGAGACATGTAGAGACAGACAGGTAACCAGTCTATCACAGGGAGACATGTAGAGACAGACAGGTGACCAGTCTATCACAGGGAGACATGTAGAGACAGACAGGTAACCAGTCTATCACAGGGAGACATGTAGAGACAGACAGGTAACCAGTCTATCACAGGGAGACATGTAGAGACAGACAGGTAACCAGTCTATCACAGGGAGACATGTAGAGACAGACAGGTAACCAGTCTATCACGGGGCCGACATTTAGAGACAGACAGGTAACCAGTCTATCACAGGGAGACATGTAGAGACAGACAGGTAACCAGTCTATCACAGGGCTGACATGTAGAGACAGACAGGTGACCAGTCTATCACAGGGCTGACATGTAGAGAGAGACAGGTGACCAGTCTATCACAGGGCTGACATGTAGAGACAGACAGGTAACCAGTCTATCACAGGCTGACATGTAGAGACAGACAGGTGACCAGTCTATCACAGGGCTGACATGTAGAGACAGACAGGTAACCAGTCTATCACAGGGAGACATGTAGAGACAGACAGGTAACCAGTCTATCACAGGGAGACATGTAGAGACAGACAGGTAACCAGTCTATCACAGGGCTGACATGTAGAGACAGACAGGCAACCAGTCTATCACAGGGCTGACATGTAGAGACAGACAGGTAACCAGTCTATCACAGGGCCGACATGTAGAGACAGACAGGTAACCAGTCTATCACAGGGAGACATGTAGAGACAGACAGGTAACCAGTCTATCACAGGGAGACATGTAGAGACAGACAGGTAACCAGTCTATCATGGGGCCGACATGTAGAGACAGACAGGTAACCAGTCTATCACAGGGAGACATGTAGAGACAGACAGGTAACCAGTCTATCACAGGGGGACATGTAGAGACAGACAGGTAACCAGTCTATCACAGGGAGACATGTAGAGACAGACAGGTAACCAGTCTATCACAGGGAGACATGTAGAGACAGACAGGTAACCGGTCTATCACAGGGGGACATGTAGAGACAGACAGGTAACCAGTCTATCACATGGAGACATGTGGAGACAGACACGTAACCAGTCTATCACAGGGAGACATGTAGAGACAGACAGGTAACCAGTCTATCACAGGGCTGACATGTAGAGAGAGACAGGTGACCAGTCTATCACAGGGCTGACATGTAGAGACAGACAGGTAACCAGTCTATCACAGGGCTGACATGTAGAGACAGACAGGTGACCAGTCTATCACAGGGCTGACATGTAGAGACAGACAGGTAACCAGTCTATCACAGGGAGACATGTAGAGACAGACAGGTAACCAGTCTATCACAGGGAGACATGTAGAGACAGACAGGTAACCAGTCTATCACAGGGCTGACATATAGAGACAGACAGGCAACCAGTCTATCACAGGGCTGACATGTAGAGACAGACAGGTAACCAGTCTATCACAGGGCCGACATGTAGAGACAGACAGGTAACCAGTCTATCACAGGGCCGACATGTAGAGACAGACAGGTAACCAGTCTATCACAGGGAGACATGTAGAGACAGACAGGTAACCAGTCTATCACAGGGAGACATGTAGAGACAGACAGGTAACCAGTCTATCACGGGGCCGACATGTAGAGACAGACAGGTAACCAGTCTATCACAGGGGTACATGTAGAGACAGACAGGTAACCAGTCTATCACAGGGGGACATGTAGAGACAGACAGGTAACCAGTCTATCACAGGGAGACATGTAGAGACAGACAGGTAACCAGTCTATCACAGGGAGACATGTAGAGACAGACAGGTAACCAGTCTATCACAGGGGGACATGTAGAGACAGACAGGTAACCAGTCTATCACAGGGAGACATGTAGAGACAGACAGGTAACCAGTCTATCACAGGGAGACATGTAAAGACAGACAGGTAACCAGTCTATCACAGGGAGACATGTAGAGACAGACAGGTGACCAGTCTATCACAGGGAGACATGTAGAGACAGACAGGTAACCAGTCTATCACAGGGCTGACATGTAGAGACATACAGGTAACCAGTCTATCACAGGGAGACATGTAGAGACAGACAGGTAACCAGTCTATCACAGGGAGACATGTAGAGACAGACAGGTGACCAGTCTATCACAGGGAGACATGTAGAGACAGACAGGTAACCAGTCTATCACAGGGCTGACATGTAGAGACAGACAGGTAACCAATCTATCACATGGAGACATGTGGAGACAGACAGGTAACCAGTCTATCACAGGGAGACATGTAGAGACCGACAGGTAACCAGTCTATCACAGGGGGACATGTAGAGACAGACAGGTAACCAGTCTATCACAGGGAGACATGTAGAGACAGACAGGTAACCAGTCTATCACAGGGAGACATGTAGAGACAGACAGGTAACCAGTCTATCACAGGGCCGACATGTAGAGACAGACAGGTAACCAGTCTATCACAGGGAGACATTTAGAGACAGACAGGTAACCAGTCTATCACAGGGGGACATGTAGAGACAGACAGTTAACCAGTCTATCACAGGGAGACATGTAGAGACAGACAGGTAACCAGTCTATCACATGGAGACATGTAGAGACAGACAGGTAACCAGTCTATCACAGGGGGACATGTAGAGACAGACAGGTAACCAGTCTATCACAGGGAGACATGTAGAGACAGACAGGTAACCAGTCTATCACAGGGAGACATGGAGAGACAGACAGGTAACCAGTCTATCACAGGGAGACATGTAAAGACAGACAGGTAACCAGTCTATCACAGGGGGACATGTAGAGACAGACAGGTAACCAATCTATCACATGGAGACATGTGGAGACAGACAGGTAACCAGTCTATCACAGGGAGACATGTAGAGACAGACAGGTAACCAGTCTATCACAGGGAGACATGTAGAGACAGACAGGTAACCAGTCTATCACAGGGAGACATGTAGAGACAGACAGGTAACCAGTCTATCACGGGGCCGACATTTAGAGACAGACAGGTAACCAGTCTATCACAGGGAGACATGTAGAGACAGACAGGTAACCAGTCTATCACAGGGCTGACATGTAGAGACAGACAGGTGACCAGTCTATCACAGGGCTGACATGTAGAGAGAGACAGGTGACCAGTCTATCACAGGGCTGACATGTAGAGACAGACAGGTAACCAGTCTATCACAGGCTGACATGTAGAGACAGACAGGTGACCAGTCTATCACAGGGCTGACATGTAGAGACAGACAGGTAACCAGTCTATCACAGGGAGACATGTAGAGACAGACAGGTAACCAGTCTATCACAGGGAGACATGTAGAGACAGACAGGTAACCAGTCTATCACAGGGCTGACATGTAGAGACAGACAGGCAACCAGTCTATCACAGGGCTGACATGTAGAGACAGACAGGTAACCAGTCTATCACAGGGCCGACATGTAGAGACAGACAGGTAACCAGTCTATCACAGGGAGACATGTAGAGACAGACAGGTAACCAGTCTATCACAGGGAGACATGTAGAGACAGACAGGTAACCAGTCTATCACATGGAGACATGTGGAGACAGACACGTAACCAGTCTATCACAGGGAGACATGTAGAGACAGACAGGTAACCAGTCTATCACAGGGCTGACATGTAGAGAGAGACAGGTGACCAGTCTATCACAGGGCTGACATGTAGAGACAGACAGGTAACCAGTCTATCACAGGGCTGACATGTAGAGACAGACAGGTGACCAGTCTATCACAGGGCTGACATGTAGAGACAGACAGGTAACCAGTCTATCACAGGGAGACATGTAGAGACAGACAGGTAACCAGTCTATCACAGGGAGACATGTAGAGACAGACAGGTAACCAGTCTATCACAGGGAGACATGTAGAGACAGACAGGTAACCAGTCTATCACAGGGGGACATGTAGAGACAGACAGGTAACCAGTCTATCACAGGGCTGACATGTAGAGACAGACAGGTGACCAGTCTATCACAGGGCTGACATGTAGAGAGAGACAGGTGACCAGTCTATCACAGGGCTGACATGTAGAGACAGACAGGTAACCAGTCTATCACAGGCTGACATGTAGAGACAGACAGGTGACCAGTCTATCACAGGGCTGACATGTAGAGACAGACAGGTAACCAGTCTATCACAGGGAGACATGTAGAGACAGACAGGTAACCAGTCTATCACAGGGAGACATGTAGAGACAGACAGGTAACCAGTCTATCACAGGGCTGACATGTAGAGACAGACAGGCAACCAGTCTATCACAGGGCTGACATGTAGAGACAGACAGGTAACCAGTCTATCACAGGGCCGACATGTAGAGACAGACAGGTAACCAGTCTATCACAGGGAGACATGTAGAGACAGACAGGTAACCAGTCTATCACAGGGGGACATGTAGAGACAGACAGTTAACCAGTCTATCACAGGGAGACATGTAGAGACAGACAGGTAACCAGTCTATCACATGGAGACATGTAGAGACAGACAGGTAACCAGTCTATCACAGGGGGACATGTAGAGACAGACAGGTAACCAGTCTATCACAGGGAGACATGTAGAGAGAGACAGGTAACCAGTCTATCACAGGGAGACATGGAGAGACAGACAGGTAACCAGTCTATCACAGGGAGACATGTAAAGACAGACAGGTAACCAGTCTATCACAGGGAGACATGTAGAGACAGACAGGTGACCAGTCTATCACAGGGAGACATGTAGAGACAGACAGGTAACCAGTCTATCACAGGGGGACATGTAGAGACAGACAGGTAACCAGTCTATCACAGGGAGACATGTAGAGACAGACAGGTAACCGATCTATCACATGGAGACATGTGGAGACAGACAGGTAACCAGTCTATCACAGGGAGACATGTAGAGACAGACAGGTAACCAGTCTATCACAGGGAGACATGGAGAGACAGACAGGTAACCAGTCTATCACAGGGAGACATGTAAAGACAGACAGGTAACCAGTCTATCACAGGGAGACATGTAGAGACAGACAGGTGACCAGTCTATCACAGGGAGACATGTAGAGACAGACAGGTAACCAGTCTATCACAGGGGGACATGTAGAGACAGACAGGTAACCAGTCTATCACAGGGAGACATGTAGAGACAGATAGGTAACCAGTCTATCACAGGGAGACATGTAGAGACAGACAGGTAACCAGTCTATCACGGGGCCGACATGTAGAGACAGACAGGTAACCAGTCTATCACAGGGAGACATGTAGAGACAGACAGGTAACCAGTCTATCACAGGGGGACATGTAGAGACAGACAGGTAACCAATCTATCACATGGAGACATGTGGAGACAGACAGGTAACCAGTCTATCACAGGGAGACATGTAGAGACAGACAGGTAACCAGTCTATCACAGGGAGACATGTAGAGACAGACAGGTAACCAGTCTATCACAGGGAGACATGTAGAGACAGACAGGTAACCAGTCTATCACGGGGCCGACATTTAGAGACAGACAGGTAACCAGTCTATCACAGGGAGACATGTAGAGACAGACAGGTAACCAGTCTATCACAGGGCTGACATGTAGAGACAGACAGGTGACCAGTCTATCACAGGGCTGACATGTAGAGAGAGACAGGTGACCAGTCTATCACAGGGCTGACATGTAGAGACAGACAGGTAACCAGTCTATCACAGGCTGACATGTAGAGACAGACAGGTGACCAGTCTATCACAGGGCTGACATGTAGAGACAGACAGGTAACCAGTCTATCACAGGGAGACATGTAGAGACAGACAGGTAACCAGTCTATCACAGGGAGACATGTAGAGACAGACAGGTAACCAGTCTATCACAGGGCTGACATGTAGAGACAGACAGGCAACCAGTCTATCACAGGCTGACATGTAGAGACAGACAGGTGACCAGTCTATCACAGGGCTGACATGTAGAGACAGACAGGTAACCAGTCTATCACAGGGAGACATGTAGAGACAGACAGGTAACCAGTCTATCACAGGGAGACATGTAGAGACAGACAGGTAACCAGTCTATCACAGGGCTGACATGTAGAGACAGACAGGCAACCAGTCTATCACAGGGCTGACATGTAGAGACAGACAGGTAACCAGTCTATCACAGGGCCGACATGTAGAGACAGACAGGTAACCAGTCTATCACAGGGAGACATGTAGAGACAGACAGGTAACCAGTCTATCACAGGGAGACATGTAGAGACAGACAGGTAACCAGTCTATCATGGGGCCGACATGTAGAGACAGACAGGTAACCAGTCTATCACAGGGAGACATGTAGAGACAGACAGGTAACCAGTCTATCACAGGGGGACATGTAGAGACAGACAGGTAACCAGTCTATCACAGGGAGACATGTAGAGACAGACAGGTAACCAGTCTATCACAGGGAGACATGTAGAGACAGACAGGTAACCGGTCTATCACAGGGGGACATGTAGAGACAGACAGGTAACCAGTCTATCACATGGAGACATGTGGAGACAGACACGTAACCAGTCTATCACAGGGAGACATGTAGAGACAGACAGGTAACCAGTCTATCACAGGGCTGACATGTAGAGAGAGACAGGTGACCAGTCTATCACAGGGCTGACATGTAGAGACAGACAGGTAACCAGTCTATCACAGGGCTGACATGTAGAGACAGACAGGTGACCAGTCTATCACAGGGCTGACATGTAGAGACAGACAGGTAACCAGTCTATCACAGGGAGACATGTAGAGACAGACAGGTAACCAGTCTATCACAGGGAGACATGTAGAGACAGACAGGTAACCAGTCTATCACAGGGCTGACATGTAGAGACAGACAGGCAACCAGTCTATCACAGGGCTGACATGTAGAGACAGACAGGTAACCAGTCTATCACAGGGCCGACATGTAGAGACAGACAGGTAACCAGTCTATCACAGGGCCGACATGTAGAGACAGACAGGTAACCAGTCTATCACAGGGAGACATGTAGAGACAGACAGGTAACCAGTCTATCACAGGGAGACATGTAGAGACAGACAGGTAACCAGTCTATCACGGGGCCGACATGTAGAGACAGACAGGTAACCAGTCTATCACAGGGGTACATGTAGAGACAGACAGGTAACCAGTCTATCACAGGGGGACATGTAGAGACAGACAGGTAACCAGTCTATCACAGGGAGACATGTAGAGACAGACAGGTAACCAGTCTATCACAGGGAGACATGTAGAGACAGACAGGTAACCAGTCTATCACAGGGGGACATGTAGAGACAGACAGGTAACCAGTCTATCACAGGGAGACATGTAGAGACAGACAGGTAACCAGTCTATCACAGGGAGACATGTAAAGACAGACAGGTAACCAGTCTATCACAGGGAGACATGTAGAGACAGACAGGTGACCAGTCTATCACAGGGAGACATGTAGAGACAGACAGGTAACCAGTCTATCACAGGGCTGACATGTAGAGACATACAGGTAACCAGTCTATCACAGGGAGACATGTAGAGACAGACAGGTAACCAGTCTATCACAGGGAGACATGTAGAGACAGACAGGTGACCAGTCTATCACAGGGAGACATGTAGAGACAGACAGGTAACCAGTCTATCACAGGGCTGACATGTAGAGACAGACAGGTAACCAATCTATCACATGGAGACATGTGGAGACAGACAGGTAACCAGTCTATCACAGGGAGACATGTAGAGACCGACAGGTAACCAGTCTATCACAGGGGGACATGTAGAGACAGACAGGTAACCAGTCTATCACAGGGAGACATGTAGAGACAGACAGGTAACCAGTCTATCACAGGGAGACATGTAGAGACAGACAGGTAACCAGTCTATCACAGGGCCGACATGTAGAGACAGACAGGTAACCAGTCTATCACAGGGAGACATGTAGAGACAGACAGGTAACCAGTCTATCACAGGGGGACATGTAGAGACAGACAGTTAACCAGTCTATCACAGGGAGACATGTAGAGACAGACAGGTAACCAGTCTATCACATGGAGACATGTAGAGACAGACAGGTAACCAGTCTATCACAGGGGGACATGTAGAGACAGACAGGTAACCAGTCTATCACAGGGAGACATGTAGAGACAGACAGGTAACCAGTCTATCACAGGGAGACATGGAGAGACAGACAGGTAACCAGTCTATCACAGGGAGACATGTAAAGACAGACAGGTAACCAGTCTATCACAGGGGGACATGTAGAGACAGACAGGTAACCAATCTATCACATGGAGACATGTGGAGACAGACAGGTAACCAGTCTATCACAGGGAGACATGTAGAGACAGACAGGTAACCAGTCTATCACAGGGAGACATGTAGAGACAGACAGGTAACCAGTCTATCACAGGGAGACATGTAGAGACAGACAGGTAACCAGTCTATCACGGGGCCGACATTTAGAGACAGACAGGTAACCAGTCTATCACAGGGAGACATGTAGAGACAGACAGGTAACCAGTCTATCACAGGGCTGACATGTAGAGACAGACAGGTGACCAGTCTATCACAGGGCTGACATGTAGAGAGAGACAGGTGACCAGTCTATCACAGGGCTGACATGTAGAGACAGACAGGTAACCAGTCTATCACAGGCTGACATGTAGAGACAGACAGGTGACCAGTCTATCACAGGGCTGACATGTAGAGACAGACAGGTAACCAGTCTATCACAGGGAGACATGTAGAGACAGACAGGTAACCAGTCTATCACAGGGAGACATGTAGAGACAGACAGGTAACCAGTCTATCACAGGGCTGACATGTAGAGACAGACAGGCAACCAGTCTATCACAGGGCTGACATGTAGAGACAGACAGGTAACCAGTCTATCACAGGGCCGACATGTAGAGACAGACAGGTAACCAGTCTATCACAGGGAGACATGTAGAGACAGACAGGTAACCAGTCTATCACAGGGAGACATGTAGAGACAGACAGGTAACCAGTCTATCATGGGGCCGACATGTAGAGACAGACAGGTAACCAGTCTATCACAGGGAGACATGTAGAGACAGACAGGTAACCAGTCTATCACAGGGGGACATGTAGAGACAGACAGGTAACCAGTCTATCACAGGGAGACATGTAGAGACAGACAGGTAACCAGTCTATCACAGGGAGACATGTAGAGACAGACAGGTAACCGGTCTATCACAGGGGGACATGTAGAGACAGACAGGTAACCAGTCTATCACAGGGAGACATGTAGAGACAGACAGGTAACCAGTCTATCACAGGGAGACATGTAGAGACAGACAGGTAACCAGTCTATCACATGGAGACATGTGGAGACAGACACGTAACCAGTCTATCACAGGGAGACATGTAGAGACAGACAGGTAACCAGTCTATCACAGGGCTGACATGTAGAGAGAGACAGGTGACCAGTCTATCACAGGGCTGACATGTAGAGACAGACAGGTAACCAGTCTATCACAGGGCTGACATGTAGAGACAGACAGGTGACCAGTCTATCACAGGGCTGACATGTAGAGACAGACAGGTAACCAGTCTATCACAGGGAGACATGTAGAGACAGACAGGTAACCAGTCTATCACAGGGAGACATGTAGAGACAGACAGGTAACCAGTCTATCACAGGGAGACATGTAGAGACAGACAGGTAACCAGTCTATCACAGGGGGACATGTAGAGACAGACAGGTAACCAGTCTATCACAGGGCTGACATGTAGAGACAGACAGGTGACCAGTCTATCACAGGGCTGACATGTAGAGAGAGACAGGTGACCAGTCTATCACAGGGCTGACATGTAGAGACAGACAGGTAACCAGTCTATCACAGGCTGACATGTAGAGACAGACAGGTGACCAGTCTATCACAGGGCTGACATGTAGAGACAGACAGGTAACCAGTCTATCACAGGGAGACATGTAGAGACAGACAGGTAACCAGTCTATCACAGGGAGACATGTAGAGACAGACAGGTAACCAGTCTATCACAGGGCTGACATGTAGAGACAGACAGGCAACCAGTCTATCACAGGGCTGACATGTAGAGACAGACAGGTAACCAGTCTATCACAGGGCCGACATGTAGAGACAGACAGGTAACCAGTCTATCACAGGGAGACATGTAGAGACAGACAGGTAACCAGTCTATCACAGGGGGACATGTAGAGACAGACAGTTAACCAGTCTATCACAGGGAGACATGTAGAGACAGACAGGTAACCAGTCTATCACATGGAGACATGTAGAGACAGACAGGTAACCAGTCTATCACAGGGGGACATGTAGAGACAGACAGGTAACCAGTCTATCACAGGGAGACATGTAGAGAGAGACAGGTAACCAGTCTATCACAGGGAGACATGGAGAGACAGACAGGTAACCAGTCTATCACAGGGAGACATGTAAAGACAGACAGGTAACCAGTCTATCACAGGGAGACATGTAGAGACAGACAGGTGACCAGTCTATCACAGGGAGACATGTAGAGACAGACAGGTAACCAGTCTATCACAGGGGGACATGTAGAGACAGACAGGTAACCAGTCTATCACAGGGAGACATGTAGAGACAGACAGGTAACCGATCTATCACATGGAGACATGTGGAGACAGACAGGTAACCAGTCTATCACAGGGAGACATGTAGAGACAGACAGGTAACCAGTCTATCACAGGGAGACATGGAGAGACAGACAGGTAACCAGTCTATCACAGGGAGACATGTAAAGACAGACAGGTAACCAGTCTATCACAGGGAGACATGTAGAGACAGACAGGTGACCAGTCTATCACAGGGAGACATGTAGAGACAGACAGGTAACCAGTCTATCACAGGGGGACATGTAGAGACAGACAGGTAACCAGTCTATCACAGGGAGACATGTAGAGACAGATAGGTAACCAGTCTATCACAGGGAGACATGTAGAGACAGACAGGTAACCAGTCTATCACGGGGCCGACATGTAGAGACAGACAGGTAACCAGTCTATCACAGGGAGACATGTAGAGACAGACAGGTAACCAGTCTATCACAGGGGGACATGTAGAGACAGACAGGTGACCAGTCTATCACAGGGAGACATGTAGAGACAGACAGGTAACCAGTCTATCACAGGGCTGACATGTAGAGACAGACAGGTAACCAATCTATCACATGGAGACATGTGGAGACAGACAGGTAACCAGTCTATCACAGGGAGACATGTAGAGACCGACAGGTAACCAGTCTATCACAGGGGGACATGTAGAGACAGACAGGTAACCAGTCTATCACAGGGAGACATGTAGAGACAGACAGGTAACCAGTCTATCACAGGGAGACATGTAGAGACAGACAGGTAACCAGTCTATCACAGGGCCGACATGTAGAGACAGACAGGTAACCAGTCTATCACAGGGAGACATGTAGAGACAGACAGGTAACCAGTCTATCACAGGGGGACATGTAGAGACAGACAGTTAACCAGTCTATCACAGGGAGACATGTAGAGACAGACAGGTAACCAGTCTATCACATGGAGACATGTAGAGACAGACAGGTAACCAGTCTATCACAGGGGGACATGTAGAGACAGACAGGTAACCAGTCTATTACAGGGAGACATGTAGAGACAGACAGGTAACCAGTCTATCACAGGGAGACATGGAGAGACAGACAGGTAACCAGTCTATCACAGGGAGACATGTAAAGACAGACAGGTAACCAGTCTATCACAGGGGGACATGTAGAGACAGACAGGTAACCAATCTATCACATGGAGACATGTGGAGACAGACAGGTAACCAGTCTATCACAGGGAGACATGTAGAGACAGACAGGTAACCAGTCTATCACAGGGAGACATGTAGAGACAGACAGGTAACCAGTCTATCACAGGGAGACATGTAGAGACAGACAGGTAACCAGTCTATCACGGGGCCGACATTTAGAGACAGACAGGTAACCAGTCTATCACAGGGAGACATGTAGAGACAGACAGGTAACCAGTCTATCACAGGGCTGACATGTAGAGACAAACAGGTGACCAGTCTATCACAGGGCTGACATGTAGAGAGAGACAGGTGACCAGTCTATCACAGGGCTGACATGTAGAGACAGACAGGTAACCAGTCTATCACAGGCTGACATGTAGAGACAGACAGGTGACCAGTCTATCACAGGGCTGACATGTAGAGACAGACAGGTAACCAGTCTATCACAGGGAGACATGTAGAGACAGACAGGTAACCAGTCTATCACAGGGAGACATGTAGAGACAGACAGGTAACCAGTCTATCACAGGGCTGACATGTAGAGACAGACAGGCAACCAGTCTATCACAGGGCTGACATGTAGAGACAGACAGGTAACCAGTCTATCACAGGGCCGACATGTAGAGACAGACAGGTAACCAGTCTATCACAGGGAGACATGTAGAGACAGACAGGTAACCAGTCTATCACAGGGAGACATGTAGAGACAGACAGGTAACCAGTCTATCATGGGGCCGACATGTAGAGACAGACAGGTAACCAGTCTATCACAGGGAGACATGTAGAGACAGACAGGTAACCAGTCTATCACAGGGGGACATGTAGAGACAGACAGGTAACCAGTCTATCACAGGGAGACATGTAGAGACAGACAGGTAACCAGTCTATCACAGGGAGACATGTAGAGACAGACAGGTAACCGGTCTATCACAGGGGGACATGTAGAGACAGACAGGTAACCAGTCTATCACAGGGAGACATGTAGAGACAGACAGGTAACCAGTCTATCACAGGGAGACATGTAGAGACAGACAGGTAACCAGTCTATCACATGGAGACATGTGGAGACAGACACGTAACCAGTCTATCACAGGGAGACATGTAGAGACAGACAGGTAACCAGTCTATCACAGGGCTGACATGTAGAGAGAGACAGGTGACCAGTCTATCACAGGGCTGACATGTAGAGACAGACAGGTAACCAGTCTATCACAGGGCTGACATGTAGAGACAGACAGGTGACCAGTCTATCACAGGGCTGACATGTAGAGACAGACAGGTAACCAGTCTATCACAGGGAGACATGTAGAGACAGACAGGTAACCAGTCTATCACAGGGAGACATGTAGAGACAGACAGGTAACCAGTCTATCACAGGGGGACATGTAGAGACAGACAGGTAACCAGTCTATCACAGGGCTGACATGTAGAGACAGACAGGTGACCAGTCTATCACAGGGCTGACATGTAGAGAGAGACAGGTGACCAGTCTATCACAGGGCTGACATGTAGAGACAGACAGGTAACCAGTCTATCACAGGCTGACATGTAGAGACAGACAGGTGACCAGTCTATCACAGGGCTGACATGTAGAGACAGACAGGTAACCAGTCTATCACAGGGAGACATGTAGAGACAGACAGGTAACCAGTCTATCACAGGGAGACATGTAGAGATAGACAGGTAACCAGTCTATCACAGGGCTGACATGTAGAGACAGACAGGCAACCAGTCTATCACAGGGCTGACATGTAGAGACAGACAGGTAACCAGTCTATCACAGGGCCGACATGTAGAGACAGACAGGTAACCAGTCTATCACAGGGAGACATGTAGAGACAGACAGGTAACCAGTCTATCACAGGGGGACATGTAGAGACAGACAGTTCACCAGTCTATCACAGGGAGACATGTAGAGACAGACAGGTAACCAGTTTATCACATGGAGACATGTAGAGACAGACAGGTAACCAGTCTATCACAGGGGGACATGTAGAGACAGACAGGTAACCAGTCTATCACAGGGAGACATGTAGAGAGAGACAGGTAACCAGTCTATCACAGGGAGACATGGAGAGACAGACAGGTAACCAGTCTATCACAGGGAGACATGTAAAGACAGACAGGTAACCAGTCTATCACAGGGAGACATGTAGAGACAGACAGGTGACCAGTCTATCACAGGGAGACATGTAGAGACAGACAGGTAACCAGTCTATCACAGGGGGACATGTAGAGACAGACAGGTAACCAGTCTATCACAGGGAGACATGTAGAGACAGACAGGTAACCGATCTATCACATGGAGACATGTGGAGACAGACAGGTAACCAGTCTATCACAGGGAGACATGTAGAGACAGACAGGTAACCAGTCTATCACAGGGAGACATGGAGAGACAGACAGGTAACCAGTCTATCACAGGGAGACATGTAAAGACAGACAGGTAACCAGTCTATCACAGGGAGACATGTAGAGACAGACAGGTGACCAGTCTATCACAGGGAGACATGTAGAGACAGACAGGTAACCAGTCTATCACAGGGGGACATGTAGAGACAGACAGGTAACCAGTCTATCACAGGGAGACATGTAGAGACAGATAGGTAACCAGTCTATCACAGGGAGACATGTAGAGACAGACAGGTAACCAGTCTATCACGGGGCCGACATGTAGAGACAGACAGGTAACCAGTCTATCACAGGGAGACATGTAGAGACAGACAGGTAACCAGTCTATCACAGGGGGACATGTAGAGACAGACAGGTAACCAATCTATCACATGGAGACATGTGGAGACAGACAGGTAACCAGTCTATCACAGGGAGACATGTAGAGACAGACAGGTAACCAGTCTATCACAGGGAGACATGTAGAGACAGACAGGTAACCAGTCTATCACAGGGAGACATGTAGAGACAGACAGGTAACCAGTCTATCACGGGGCCGACATTTAGAGACAGACAGGTAACCAGTCTATCACAGGGAGACATGTAGAGACAGACAGGTAACCAGTCTATCACAGGGCTGACATGTAGAGACAGACAGGTGACCAGTCTATCACAGGGCTGACATGTAGAGAGAGACAGGTGACCAGTCTATCACAGGGCTGACATGTAGAGACAGACAGGTAACCAGTCTATCACAGGCTGACATGTAGAGACAGACAGGTGACCAGTCTATCACAGGGCTGACATGTAGAGACAGACAGGTAACCAGTCTATCACAGGGAGACATGTAGAGACAGACAAGTAACCAGTCTATCACAGGGAGACATGTAGAGACAGACAGGTAACCAGTCTATCACAGGGCTGACATGTAGAGACAGACAGGCAACCAGTCTATCACAGGGCTGACATGTAGAGACAGACAGGTAACCAGTCTATCACAGGGCCGACATGTAGAGACAGACAGGTAACCAGTCTATCACAGGGAGACATGTAGAGACAGACAGGTAACCAGTCTATCACAGGGAGACATGTAGAGACAGACAGGTAACCAGTCTATCATGGGGCCGACATGTAGAGACAGACAGGTAACCAGTCTATCACAGGGAGACATGTAGAGACAGACAGGTAACCAGTCTATCACAGGGGGACATGTAGAGACAGACAGGTAACCAGTCTATCACAGGGAGACATGTAGAGACAGACAGGTAACCAGTCTATCACAGGGAGACATGTAGAGACAGACAGGTAACCGGTCTATCACAGGGGGACATGTAGAGACAGACAGGTAACCAGTCTATCACATGGAGACATGTGGAGACAGACACGTAACCAGTCTATCACAGGGAGACATGTAGAGACAGACAGGTAACCAGTCTATCACAGGGCTGACATGTAGAGAGAGACAGGTGACCAGTCTATCACAGGGCTGACATGTAGAGACAGACAGGTAACCAGTCTATCACAGGGCTGACATGTAGAGACAGACAGGTGACCAGTCTATCACAGGGCTGACATGTAGAGACAGACAGGTAACCAGTCTATCACAGGGAGACATGTAGAGACAGACAGGTAACCAGTCTATCACAGGGAGACATGTAGAGACAGACAGGTAACCAGTCTATCACAGGGCTGACATGTAGAGACAGACAGGCAACCAGTCTATCACAGGGCTGACATGTAGAGACAGACAGGTAACCAGTCTATCACAGGGCCGACATGTAGAGACAGACAGGTAACCAGTCTATCACAGGGCCGACATGTAGAGACAGACAGGTAACCAGTCTATCACAGGGAGACATGTAGAGACAGACAGGTAACCAGTCTATCACAGGGAGACATGTAGAGACAGACAGGTAACCAGTCTATCACGGGGCCGACATGTAGAGACAGACAGGTAACCAGTCTATCACAGGGGTACATGTAGAGACAGACAGGTAACCAGTCTATCACAGGGGGACATGTAGAGACAGACAGGTAACCAGTCTATCACAGGGAGACATGTAGAGACAGACAGGTAACCAGTCTATCACAGGGAGACATGTAGAGACAGACAGGTAACCAGTCTATCACAGGGGGACATGTAGAGACAGACAGGTAACCAGTCTATCACAGGGAGACATGTAGAGACAGACAGGTAACCAGTCTATCACAGGGAGACATGTAAAGACAGACAGGTAACCAGTCTATCACAGGGAGACATGTAGAGACAGACAGGTGACCAGTCTATCACAGGGAGACATGTAGAGACAGACAGGTAACCAGTCTATCACAGGGCTGACATGTAGAGACAGACAGGTAACCAGTCTATCACAGGGAGACATGTAGAGACAGACAGGTAACCAGTCTATCACAGGGAGACATGTAGAGACAGACAGGTAACCAGTCTATCACAGGGCCGACATGTAGAGACAGACAGGTAACCAGTCTATCACAGGGAGACATGTAGAGACAGACAGCTAACCAGTCTATCACAGGGGGACATGTAGAGACAGACAGTTAACCAGTCTATCACAGGGAGACATGTAGAGACAGACAGGTAACCAGTCTATCACATGGAGACATGTAGAGACAGACAGGTAACCAGTCTATCACAGGGGGACATGTAGAGACAGACAGGTAACCAGTCTATCACAGGGAGACATGTAGAGACAGACAGGTAACCAGTCTATCACAGGGAGACATGTAGAGACAGACAGGTAACCAGTCTATCACAGGGAGACATGTAAAGACAGACAGGTAACCAGTCTATCACAGGGGGACATGTAGAGACAGACAGGTAACCAATCTATCACATGGAGACATGTGGAGACAGACAGGTAACCAGTCTATCACAGGGAGACATGTAGAGACAGACAGGTAACCAGTCTATCACAGGGAGACATGTAGAGACAGACAGGTAACCAGTCTATCACAGGGAGACATGTAGAGACAGACAGGTAACCAGTCTATCACGGGGCCGACATTTAGAGACAGACAGGTAACCAGTCTATCACAGGGAGACATGTAGAGACAGACAGGTAACCAGTCTATCACAGGGCTGACATGTAGAGACAGACAGGTGACCAGTCTATCACAGGGCTGACATGTAGAGAGAGACAGGTGACCAGTCTATCACAGGGCTGACATGTAGAGACAGACAGGTAACCAGTCTATCACAGGCTGACATGTAGAGACAGACAGGTGACCAGTCTATCACAGGGCTGACATGTAGAGACAGACAGGTAACCAGTCTATCACAGGGAGACATGTAGAGACAGACAGGTAACCAGTCTATCACAGGGAGACATGTAGAGACAGACAGGTAACCAGTCTATCACAGGGCTGACATGTAGAGACAGACAGGCAACCAGTCTATCACAGGGCTGACATGTAGAGACAGACAGGTAACCAGTCTATCACAGGGCCGACATGTAGAGACAGACAGGTAACCAGTCTATCACAGGGAGACATGTAGAGACAGACAGGTAACCAGTCTATCACAGGGAGACATGTAGAGACAGACAGGTAACCAGTCTATCATGGGGCCGACATGTAGAGACAGACAGGTAACCAGTCTATCACAGGGAGACATGTAGAGACAGACAGGTAACCAGTCTATCACAGGGGGACATGTAGAGACAGACAGGTAACCAGTCTATCACAGGGAGACATGTAGAGACAGACAGGTAACCAGTCTATCACAGGGAGACATGTAGAGACAGACAGGTAACCGGTCCATCACAGGGGGACATGTAGAGACAGACAGGTAACCAGTCTATCACAGGGAGACATGTAGAGACAGACAGGTAACCAGTCTATCACAGGGAGACATGTAGAGACAGACAGGTAACCAGTCTATCACATGGAGACATGTGGAGACAGACACGTAACCAGTCTATCACAGGGAGACATGTAGAGACAGACAGGTAACCAGTCTATCACAGGGCTGACATGTAGAGAGAGACAGGTGACCAGTCTATCACAGGGCTGACATGTAGAGACAGACAGGTAACCAGTCTATCACAGGGCTGACATGTAGAGACAGACAGGTGACCAGTCTATCACAGGGCTGACATGTAGAGACAGACAGGTAACCAGTCTATCACAGGGAGACATGTAGAGACAGACAGGTAACCAGTCTATCACAGGGAGACATGTAGAGACAGACAGGTAACCAGTCTATCACAGGGCTGACATGTAGAGACAGACAGGCAACCAGTCTATCACAGGGCTGACATGTAGAGACAGACAGGTAACCAGTCTATCACAGGGCCGACATGTAGAGACAGACAGGTAACCAGTCTATCACAGGGCCGACATGTAGAGACAGACAGGTAACCAGTCTATCACAGGGAGACATGTAGAGACAGACAGGTAACCAGTCTATCACAGGGAGACATGTAGAGACAGACAGGTAACCAGTCTATCACGGGGCCGACATGTAGAGACAGACAGGTAACCAGTCTATCACAGGGGTACATGTAGAGACAGACAGGTAACCAGTCTATCACAGGGGGACATGTAGAGACAGACAGGTAACCAGTCTATCACAGGGAGACATGTAGAGACAGACAGGTAACCAGTCTATCACAGGGAGACATGTAGAGACAGACAGGTAACCAGTCTATCACAGGGGGACATGTAGAGACAGACAGGTAACCAGTCTATCACAGGGAGACATGTAGAGACAGACAGGTAACCAGTCTATCACAGGGAGACATGTAAAGACAGACAGGTAACCAGTCTATCACAGGGAGACATGTAGAGACAGACAGGTGACCAGTCTATCACAGGGAGACATGTAGAGACAGACAGGTAACCAGTCTATCACAGGGAGACATGTAGAGACAGACAGGTAACCAGTCTATCACAGGGCTGACATGTAGAGACAGACAGGTAACCAGTCTATCACAGGGAGACATGTAGAGACAGACAGGTAACCAGTCTATCACAGGGAGACATGTAGAGACAGACAGGTGACCAGTCTATCACAGGGAGACATGTAGAGACAGACAGGTAACCAGTCTATCACAGGGCTGACATGTAGAGACAGACAGGTAACCAATCTATCACATGGAGACATGTGGAGACAGACAGGTAACCAGTCTATCACAGGGAGACATGTAGAGACCGACAGGTAACCAGTCTATCACAGGGGGACATGTAGAGACAGACAGGTAACCAGTCTATCACAGGGAGACATGTAGAGACAGACAGGTAACCAGTCTATCACAGGGAGACATGTAGAGACAGACAGGTAACCAGTCTATCACAGGGCCGACATGTAGAGACAGACAGGTAACCAGTCTATCACAGGGAGACATGTAGAGACAGACAGGTAACCAGTCTATCACAGGGGTACATGTAGAGACAGACAGTTAACCAGTCTATCACAGGGAGACATGTAGAGACAGACAGGTAACCAGTCTATCACATGGAGACATGTAGAGACAGACAGGTAACCAGTCTATCACAGGGGGACATGTAGAGACAGACAGGTAACCAGTCTATCACAGGGAGACATGTAGAGACAGACAGGTAACCAGTCTATCACAGGGAGACATGGAGACACAGACAGGTAACCAGTCTATCACAGGGAGACATGTAAAGACAGACAGGTAACCAGTCTATCACAGGGAGACATGTAGAGACAGACAGGTGACCAGTCTATCACAGGGAGACATGTAGAGACAGACAGGTAACCAGTCTATCACAGGGGGACATGTAGAGACAGACAGGTAACCAGTCTATCACAGGGAGACATGTAGAGACAGACAGGTAACCAATCTATCACATGGAGACATGTGGAGACAGACAGGTAACCAGTCTATCACAGGGAGACATGTAGAGACCGACAGGTAACCAGTCTATCACAGGGGGACATGTAGAGACAGACAGGTAACCAGTCTATCACAGGGAGACATGTAGAGACAGGCAGGTAAGCAGTCTATCATAGGGAGACATGTAGAGACAGACAGGTAACCAGTCTATCACGGGGCCGACATGTAGAGACAGACAGGTAACCAGTCTATCACAGGGAGACATGTAGAGACAGACAGGTAACCAGTCTATCACAGGGGGACATGTAGAGACAGACAGTTAACCAGTCTATCACAGGGAGACATGTAGAGACAGACAAGTAACCAGTCTATCACATGGAGACATGTAGAGACAGACAGGTAACCAGTCTATCACAGGGGGACATGTAGAGACAGACAGGTAACCAGTCTATCACAGGGAGACATGTAGAGACAGACAGGTAACCAGTCTATCACAGGGAGACATGGAGAGACAGACAGGTAACCAGTCTATCACAGGGAGACATGTAAAGACAGACATTTAACCAGTCTATCACAGGGAGACATGTAGAGACAGACAGGTGACCAGTCTATCACAGGGAGACATGTAGAGACAGACAGGTAACCAGTCTATCACAGGGGGACATGTAGAGACAGACAGGTAACCAGTCTATCACAGGGAGACATGTAGAGACAGACAGGTAACCAGTCTATCACAGGGAGACATGTAGAGACCGACAGGTAACCAGTCTTTCACAGGGGGACATGTAGAGACAGAGAGGTAACCAGTCTATCACAGGGAGACATGTAGAGACAGACAGGTAACCAGTCTATCACAGGGAGACATGTAGAGACAGACAGGTAACCAGTCTATCACGGGGCCGACATTTAGAGACAGACAGGTAACCAGTCTATCACAGGGAGACATGTAGAGACAGACAGGTAACCAGTCTATCACAGGGCTGACATGTAGAGACAGACAGGTGACCAGTCTATCACAGGGCTGACATGTAGAGAGAGACAGGTGACCAGTCTATCACAGGGCTGACATGTAGAGACAGACAGGTAACCAGTCTATCACAGGGAGACATGTAGAGACAGACAGGTTAACCAGTCTATCACAGGGAGACATGTAGAGACAGACAGGTAACCAGTCTATCATGGGGCCGACATGTAGAGACAGACAGGTAACCAGTCTATCACAGGGAGACATGTAGAGACAGACAGGTAACCAGTCTATCACAGGGGGACATGTAGAGACAGACAGGTAACCAGTCTATCACAGGGAGACATGTAGAGACAGACAGGTAACCAGTCTATCACAGGGAGACATGTAGAGACAGACAGGTAACCAGTCTATCACAGGGGGACATGTAGAGACAGACAGGTAACCAGTCTATCACAGGGAGACATGTAGAGACAGACAGGTAACCAGTCTATCACAGGGAGACATGTAGAGACAGACAGGTAACCAGTCTATCACAGGGAGACATGTAAAGACGGACAGGTAACCAGTCTATCACAGGGAGACATGTAGAGACAGACAGGTGACCAGTCTATCACAGGGAGACATGGAGAGACAGACAGGTAACCAGTCTATCACAGGGAGACATGTAAAGACAGACAGGTAACCAGTCTATCACAGGGAGACATGTAGAGACAGACAGGTGACCAGTCTATCACAGGGAGACATGTAGAGACAGACAGGTAACCAGTCTATCACAGGGGGACATGTAGAGACAGACAGGTAACCAGTCTATCACAGGGAGACATGTAGAGACAGACAGGTAACCAATCTATCACATGGAGACATGTGGAGACAGACAGGTAACCAGTCTATCACAGGGAGACATGTAGAGACCGACAGGTAACCAGTCTATCACAGGGGGACATGTAGAGACAGACAGGTAACCAGTCTATCACAGGGAGATATGTAGAGACAGACAGGTAACCAGTCTATCACAGGGGGACATGTAGAGACAGACAGGTAACCAGTCTATCACGGGGCCGACATGTAGAGACAGACAGGTAACCAGTCTATCACAGGGAGACATGTAGAGACAGACAGGTAACCAGTCTATCACAGGGGGACATGTAGAGACAGACAGGTAACCAGTCTATCACAGGGAGACATGTAGAGACAGACAGGTAACCAGTCTATCACAGGGAGACATGTAGAGACAGACAGGTAACCAGTCTATCACGGGGCCGACATGTAGAGACAGACAGGTAACCAGTCTATCACAGGGAGACATGTAGAGACAGACAGGTAACCAGTCTATCACAGGGGGACATGTAGAGACAGACAGTTAACCAGTCTATCACAGGGAGACATGTAGAGACAGACAGGTAACCAGTCTATCACATGGAGACATGTAGAGACAGACAGGTAACCAGTCTATCACAGGGGGACATGTAGAGACAGACAGGTAACCAGTCTATCACAGGGAGACATGTAGAGACAGACAGGTAACCAGTCTATCACAGGGAGACATGGAGAGACAGACAGGTAAGCAGTCTATCACAGGGAGACATGTAAAGACAGACATTTAACCAGTCTATCACAGGGAGACATGTAGAGACAGACAGGTGACCAGTCTATCACAGGGAGACATGTAGAGACAGACAGGTAACCAGTCTATCACAGGGGGACATGTAGAGACAGACAGGTAACCAGTCTATCACAGGGAGACATGTAGAGACAGACAGGTAACCAGTCTATCACAGGGAGACATGTAGAGACCGACAGGTAACCAGTCTTTCACAGGGGGACATGTAGAGACAGACAGGTAACCAGTCTATCACAGGGAGACATGTAGAGACAGACAGGTAACCAGTCTATCACAGGGAGACATGTAGAGACAGACAGGTAACCAGTCTATCACGGGGCCGACATTTAGAGACAGACAGGTAACCAGTCTATCACAGGGAGACATGTAGAGACAGACAGGTAACCAGTCTATCACAGGGCTGACATGTAGAGACAGACAGGTGACCAGTCTATCACAGGGCTGACATGTAGAGAGAGACAGGTGACCAGTCTATCACAGGGCTGACATGTAGAGACAGACAGGTAACCAGTCTATCACAGGGAGACATGTAGAGACAGACAGGTAACCAGTCTATCACAGGGAGACATGTAGAGACAGACAGGTAACCAGTCTATCATGGGGCCGACATGTAGAGACAGACAGGTAACCAGTCTATCACAGGGAGACATGTAGACACAGACAGGTAACCAGTCTATCACAGGGGGACATGTAGAGACAGACAGGTAACCAGTCTATCACAGGGAGACATGTAGAGACAGACAGGTAACCAGTCTATCACAGGGAGACATGTAGAGACAGACAGGTAACCGGTCTATCACAGGGGGACATGTAGAGACAGACAGGTAACCAGTCTATCACAGGGAGACATGTAGAGACAGACAGGTAACCAGTCTATCACAGGGAGACATGTAGAGACAGACAGGTAACCAGTCTATCACATGGAGACATGTGGAGACAGACACGTAACCAGTCTATCACAGGGAGACATGTAGAGACAGACAGGTAACCAGTCTATCACAGGGCTGACATGTAGAGAGAGACAGGTGACCAGTCTATCACAGGGAGACATGGAGAGACAGACAGGTAACCAGTCTATCACAGGGAGACATGTAAAGACAGACAGGTAACCAGTCTATCACAGGGAGACATGTAGAGACAGACAGGTGACCAGTCTATCACAGGGAGACATGTAGAGACAGACAGGTAACCAGTCTATCACAGGGGGACATGTAGAGACAGACAGGTAACCAGTCTATCACAGGGAGACATGTAGAGACAGACAGGTAACCAATCTATCACATGGAGACATGTGGAGACAGACACGTAACCAGTCTATCACAGGGAGACATGTAGAGACAGACAGGTAACCAGTCTATCACAGGGCTGACATGTAGAGAGAGACAGGTGACCAGTCTATCACAGGGCTGACATGTAGAGACAGACAGGTAACCAGTCTATCACAGGGCTGACATGTAGAGACAGACAGGTGACCAGTCTATCACAGGGCTGACATGTAGAGACAGACAGGTAACCAGTCTATCACAGGGAGACATGTAGAGACAGACAGGTAACCAGTCTATCACAGGGAGACATGTAGAGACAGACAGGTAACCAGTCTATCACAGGGAGACATGTAGAGACAGACAGGTAACCAGTCTATCACAGGGCTGACATGTAGAGACAGACAGGTAACCAGTCTATCACAGGGAGACATGTAGAGACAGACAGGTAACCAGTCTATCACAGGGAGACATGTAGAGACAGACAGGTGACCAGTCTATCACAGGGAGACATGTAGAGACAGACAGGTAACCAGTCTATCACAGGGCTGACATGTAGAGACAGACAGGTAACCAATCTATCACATGGAGACATGTGGAGACAGACAGGTAACCAGTCTATCACAGGGAGACATGTAGAGACCGACAGGTAACCAGTCTATCACAGGGGGACATGTAGAGACAGACAGGTAACCAGTCTATCACAGGGAGACATGTAGAGACAGACAGGTAACCAGTCTATCACAGGGAGACATGTAGAGACAGACAGGTAACCAGTCTATCACAGGGCCGACATGTAGAGACAGACAGGTAACCAGTCTATCACAGGGAGACATGTAGAGACAGACAGGTAACCAGTCTATCACAGGGGTACATGTAGAGACAGACAGTTAACCAGTCTATCACAGGGAGACATGTAGAGACAGACAGGTAACCAGTCTATCACATGGAGACATGTAGAGACAGACAGGTAACCAGTCTATCACAGGGGGACATGTAGAGACAGACAGGTAACCAGTCTATCACAGGGAGACATGTAGAGACAGACAGGTAACCAGTCTATCACAGGGAGACATGGAGAGACAGACAGGTAACCAGTCTATCACAGGGAGACATGTAAAGACAGACAGGTAACCAGTCTATCACAGGGAGACATGTAGAGACAGACAGGTGACCAGTCTATCACAGGGAGACATGTAGAGACAGACAGGTAACCAGTCTATCACAGGGGGACATGTAGAGACAGACAGGTAACCAGTCTATCACAGGGAGACATGTAGAGACAGACAGGTAACCAATCTATCACATGGAGACATGTGGAGACAGACAGGTAACCAGTCTATCACAGGGAGACATGTAGAGACCGACAGGTAACCAGTCTATCACAGGGGGACATGTAGAGACAGACAGGTAACCAGTCTATCACAGGGAGACATGTAGAGACAGACAGGTAAGCAGTCTATCACAGGGAGACATGTAGAGACAGACAGGTAACCAGTCTATCACGGGGCCGACATGTAGAGACAGACAGGTAACCAGTCTATCACAGGGAGACATGTAGAGACAGACAGGTAACCAGTCTATCACAGGGGGACATGTAGAGACAGACAGTTAACCAGTCTATCACAGGGAGACATGTAGAGACAGACAAGTAACCAGTCTATCACATGGGGACAGGTAACCAGTCAGGTAACCAGTCTATCACAGGGAGACATGTAGAGACCGACAGGTAACCAGTCTTTCACAGGGGGACATGTAGAGACAGACAGGTAACCAGTCTATCACAGGGAGACATGTAGAGACAGACAGGTAACCAGTCTATCACAGGGAGACATGTAGAGACAGACAGGTAACCAGTCTATCACGGGGCCGACATTTAGAGACAGACAGGTAACCAGTCTATCACAGGGAGACATGTAGAGACAGACAGGTAACCAGTCTATCACAGGGCTGACATGTAGAGACAGACAGGTGACCAGTCTATCACAGGGCTGACATGTAGAGAGAGACAGGTGACCAGTCTATCACAGGGCTGACATGTAGAGACAGACAGGTAACCAGTCTATCACAGGGAGACATGTAGAGACAGACAGGTAACCAGTCTATCACAGGGAGACATGTAGAGACAGACAGGTAACCAGTCTATCACAGGGCTGACATGTAGAGACAGACAGGCAACCAGTCAATCACAGGGCTGACATGTAGAGACAGACAGGTAACCAGTCTATCACAGGGCCGACATGTAGAGACAGACAGGTAACCAGTCTATCACAGGGGGACATGTAGAGACAGACAGGTAACCAGTCTATCACGGGGCCGACATGTAGAGACAGACAGGTAACCAGTCTATCACAGGGAGACATGTAGAGACAGACAGGTAACCAGTCTATCACAGGGGGACATGTAGAGACAGACAGGTAACCAGTCTATCACAGGGAGACATGTAGAGACAGACAGGTAACCAGTCTATCACAGGGAGACATGTAGAGACAGACAGGTAACCAGTCTATCACGGGGCCGACATGTAGAGACAGACAGGTAACCAGTCTATCACAGGGAGACATGTAGAGACAGACAGGTAACCAGTCTATCACAGGGGGACATGTAGAGACAGACAGTTAACCAGTCTATCACAGGGAGACATGTAGAGACAGACAGGTAACCAGTCTATCACATGGAGACATGTAGAGACAGACAGGTAACCAGTCTATCACAGGGAGACATGTAGAGACAGACAGGTAACCAGTCTATCACAGGGAGACATGTAGAGACAGACAGGTAACCAGTCTATCACAGGGAGACATGGAGAGACAGACAGGTAACCAGTCTATCACAGGGAGACATGTAAAGACAGACATTTAACCAGTCTATCACAGGGAGACATGTAGAGACAGACAGGTGACCAGTCTATCACAGGGAGACATGTAGAGACAGACAGGTAACCAGTCTATCACAGGGGGACATGTAGAGACAGACAGGTAACCAGTCTATCACAGGGAGACATGTAGAGACAGACAGGTAACCAGTCTATCACAGGGAGACATGTAGAGACCGACAGGTAACCAGTCTTTCACAGGGGGACATGTAGAGACAGACAGGTAACCAGTCTATCACAGGGAGACATGTAGAGACAGACAGGTAACCAGTCTATCACAGGGAGACATGTAGAGACAGACAGGTAACCAGTCTATCACGGGGCCGACATTTAGAGACAGACAGGTAACCAGTATATCACAGGGAGACATGTAGAGACAGACAGGTAACCAGTCTATCACAGGGCTGACATGTAGAGACAGACAGGTGACCAGTCTATCACAGGGCTGACATGTAGAGAGAGACAGGTGACCAGTCTATCACAGGGCTGACATGTAGAGACAGACAGGTAACCAGTCTATCACAGGGAGACATGTAGAGACAGACAGGTAACCAGTCTATCACAGGGAGACATGTAGAGACAGACAGGTAACCAGTCTATCACAGGGCTGACATGTAGAGACAGACAGGCAACCAGTCAATCACAGGGCTGACATGTAGAGACAGACAGGTAACCAGTCTATCACAGGGCCGACATGTAGAGACAGACAGGTAACCAGTCTATCACAGGGAGACATGTAGAGACAGACAGGTAACCAGTCTATCACAGGGAGACATGTAGAGACAGACAGGTAACCAGTCTATCATGGGGCCGACATGTAGAGACAGACAGGTAACCAGTCTATCACAGGGAGACATGTAGAGACAGACAGGTAACCAGTCTATCACAGGGGGACATGTAGAGACAGACAGGTAACCAGTCTATCACAGGGAGACATGTAGAGACAGACAGGTAACCAGTCTATCACAGGGAGACATGTAGAGACAGACAGGTAACCAGTCTATCACAGGGGGACATGTAGAGACAGACAGGTAACCAGTCTATCACAGGGAGACATGTAGAGACAGACAGGTAACCAGTCTATCACAGGGAGACATGTAGAGACAGACAGGTAACCAGTCTATCACAGGGAGACATGTAAAGACGGACAGGTAACCAGTCTATCACAGGGAGACATGTAGAGACAGACAGGTGACCAGTCTATCACAGGGAGACATGGAGAGACAGACAGGTAACCAGTCTATCACAGGGAGACATGTAAAGACAGACAGGTAACCAGTCTATCACAGGGAGACATGTAGAGACAGACAGGTGACCAGTCTATCACAGGGAGACATGTAGAGACAGACAGGTAACCAGTCTATCACAGGGGGACATGTAGAGACAGACAGGTAACCAGTCTATCACAGGGAGACATGTAGAGACAGACAGGTAACCAATCTATCACATAGAGACATGTGGAGACAGACAGGTAACCAGTCTATCACAGGGAGACATGTAGAGACCGACAGGTAACCAGTCTATCACAGGGGGACATGTAGAGACAGACAGGTAACCAGTCTATCACAGGGAGACATGTAGAGACAGACAGGTGACCAGTCTATCACAGGGAGACATGGAGAGACAGACAGGTAACCAGTCTATCACAGGGAGACATGTAAAGACAGACAGGTAACCAGTCTATCACAGGGAGACATGTAGAGACAGACAGGTGACCAGTCTATCACAGGGAGACATGTAGAGACAGACAGGTAACCAGTCTATCACAGGGGGACATGTAGAGACAGACAGGTAACCAGTCTATCACAGGGAGACATGTGGAGACAGACAGGTAACCAGTCTATCACAGGGAGACATGTAGAGACCGACAGGTAACCAGTCTATCACAGGGGGACATGTAGAGACAGACAGGTAACCAGTCTATCACAGGGAGACATATAGAGACAGACAGGTAACCAGTCTATCACAGGGAGACATGTAGAGACAGACAGGTAACCAGTCTATCACGGGGCCGACATGTAGAGACAGACAGGTAACCAGTCTATCACAGGGAGACATGTAGAGACAGACAGGTAACCAGTCTATCACAGGGGGACATGTAGAGACAGACAGGTAACCAGTCTATCACAGGGAGACATGTAGAGACAGACAGGTAACCAGTCTATCACAGGGAGACATGTAGAGCCAGACAGGTAACCAGTCTATCACGGGGCCGACATGTAGAGACAGACAGGTAACCAGTCTATCACAGGGAGACATGTAGAGACAGACAGGTAACCAGTCTATCACAGTGGGACATGTAGAGACAGACAGTTAACCAGTCTATCACAGGGAGACATGTAGAGACAGACAGGTAACCAGTCTATCACATGGAGACATGTAGAGACAGACAGGTAACCAGTCTATCACAGGGGGACATGTAGAGACAGACAGGTAACCAGTCTATCACAGGGAGACATGTAGAGACAGACAGGTAACCAGTCTATCACAGGGAGACATGGAGAGACAGACAGGTAACCAGTCTATCACAGGGAGACATGTAAAGACAGACATTTAACCAGTCTATCACAGGGAGACATGTAGAGACAGACAGGTGACCAGTCTATCACAGGGAGACATGTAGAGACAGACAGGTAACCAGTCTATCACAGGGGGACATGTAGAGACAGACAGGTAACCAGTCTATCACAGGGAGACATGTAGAGACAGACAGGTAACCAGTCTATCACAGGGAGACATGTAGAGACCGACAGGTAACCAGTCTTTCACAGGGGGACATGTAGAGACAGACAGGTAACCAGTCTATCACAGGGAGACATGTAGAGACAGACAGGTAACCAGTCTATCACAGGGAGACATGTAGAGACAGACAGGTAACCAGTCTATCACGGGGCCGACATTTAGAGACAGACAGGTAACCAGTCTATCACAGGGAGACATGTAGAGACAGACAGGTAACCAGTCTATCACAGGGCTGACATGTAGAGACAGACAGGTGACCAGTCTATCACAGGGCTGACATGTAGAGAGAGACAGGTAACCAGTCTATCACAGGGCTGACATGTAGAGACAGACAGGTAACCAGTCTATCACAGGGAGACATGTAGAGACAGACAGGTAACCAGTCTATCACAGGGGGACATGTAGAGACAGACAGGTAACCAGTCTATCACAGGGAGACATGTAGAGACAGACAGGTAACCAGTCTATCACAGGGAGACATGTAGAGCCAGACAGGTAACCAGTCTATCACGGGGCCGACATGTAGAGACAGACAGGTAACCAGTCTATCACAGGGAGACATGTAGAGACAGACAGGTAACCAGTCTATCACAGGGGGACATGTAGAGACAGACAGTTAACCAGTCTATCACAGGGAGACATGTAGAGACAGACAGGTAACCAGTCTATCACATGGAGACATGTAGAGACAGACAGGTAACCAGTCTATCACAGGGGGACATGTAGAGACAGACAGGTAACCAGTCTATCACAGGGAGACATGTAGAGACAGACAGGTAACCAGTCTATCACAGGGAGACATGGAGAGACAGACAGGTAACCAGTCTATCACAGGGAGACATGTAAAGACAGACATTTAACCAGTCTATCACAGGGAGACATGTAGAGACAGACAGGTGACCAGTTTATCACAGGGAGACATGTAGAGACAGACAGGTAACCAGTCTATCACAGGGGGACATGTAGAGACAGACAGGTAACCAGTCTATCACAGGGAGACATGTAGAGACAGACAGGTAACCAGTCTATCACAGGGAGACATGTAGAGACCGACAGGTAACCAGTCTTTCACAGGGGGACATGTAGAGACAGACAGGTAACCAGTCTATCACAGGGAGACATGTAGAGACAGACAGGTAACCAGTCTATCACAGGGAGACATGTAGAGACAGACAGGTAACCAGTCTATCACGGGGCCGACATTTAGAGACAGACAGGTAACCAGTCTATCACAGGGAGACATGTAGAGACAGACAGGTAACCAGTCTATCACAGGGCTGACATGTAGAGACAGACAGGTGACCAGTCTATCACAGGGCTGACATGTAGAGAGAGACAGGTGACCAGTCTATCACAGGGCTGACATGTAGAGACAGACAGGTAACCAGTCTATCACAGGGAGACATGTAGAGACAGACAGGTAACCAGTCTATCACAGGGAGACATGTAGAGACAGACAGGTAACCAGTCTATCACAGGGCTGACATTTAGAGACAGACAGGCAACCAGTCAATCACAGGGCTGACATGTAGAGACAGACAGGTAACCAGTCTATCACAGGGAGACATGTAGAGACAGACAGGTAACCAGTCTATCACGGGGCCGACATTTAGAGACAGACAGGTAACCAGTCTATCACAGGGAGACATGTAGAGACAGACAGGTAACCAGTCTATCACAGGGCTGACATGTAGAGACAGACAGGTGACCAGTCTATCACAGGGCTGACATGTAGAGAGAGACAGGTGACCAGTCTATCACAGAGCTGACATGTAGAGACAGACAGGTAACCAGTCTATCACAGGGAGACATGTAGAGACAGACAGGTTAACCAGTCTATCACAGGGAGACATGTAGAGACAGACAGGTAACCAGTCTATCATGGGGCCGACATGTAGAGACAGACAGGTAACCAGTCTATCACAGGGAGACATGTAGAGACAGACAGGTAACCAGTCTATCACAGGGGGACAGGTAGAGACAGACAGGTAACCAGTCTATCACAGGGAGACATGTAGAGACAGACAGGTAACCAGTCTATCACAGGGAGACATGTAGAGACAGACAGGTAACCAGTCTATCACAGGGGGACATGTAGAGACAGACAGGTAACCAGTCTATCACAGGGAGACATGTAGAGACAGACAGGTAACCAGTCTATCACAGGGAGACATGTAGAGACAGACAGGTAACCAGTCTATCACAGGGAGACATGTAAAGACGGACAGGTAACCAGTCTATCACAGGGAGACATGTAGAGACAGACAGGTGACCAGTCTATCACAGGGAGACATGGAGAGACAGACAGGTAACCAGTCTATCACAGGGAGACATGTAAAGACAGACAGGTAACCAGTCTATCACAGGGAGACATGTAGAGACAGACAGGTGACCAGTCTATCACAGGGAGACATGTAGAGACAGACAGGTAACCAGTCTATCACAGGGGGACATGTAGAGACAGACAGGTAACCAGTCTATCACAGGGAGACATGTAGAGACAGACAGGTAACCAATCTATCACATGGAGACATGTGGAGACAGACAGGTAACCAGTCTATCACAGGGAGACATGTAGAGACCGACAGGTAACCAGTCTATCACAGGGGGACATGTAGAGACAGACAGGTAACCAGTCTATCACAGGGAGACATGTAGAGACAGACAGGTAACCAGTCTATCACAGGGAGACATGTAGAGACAGACAGGTAACCAGTCTATCACGGGGCCGACATGTAGAGACAGACAGGTAACCAGTCTATCACAGGGAGACATGTAGAGACAGACAGGTAACCAGTCTATCACAGGGGGACATGTAGAGACAGACAGGTAACCAGTCTATCACAGGGAGACATGTAGAGACAGACAGGTAACCAGTCTATCACAGGGAGACATGTAGAGCCAGACAGGTAACCAGTCTATCACGGGGCCGACATGTAGAGACAGACAGGTAACCAGTCTATCACAGGGAGACATGTAGAGACAGACAGGTAACCAGTCTATCACAGGGGGACATGTAGAGACAGACAGTTAACCAGTCTATCACAGGGAGACATGTAGAGACAGACAGGTAACCAGTCTATCACATGGAGACATGTAGAGACAGACAGGTAACCAGTCTATCACAGGGGGACATGTAGAGACAGACAGGTAACCAGTCTATCACAGGGAGACATGTAGAGACAGACAGGTAACCAGTCTATCACAGGGAGACATGGAGAGACAGACAGGTAACCAGTCTATCACAGGGAGACATGTAAAGACAGACATTTAACCAGTCTATCACAGGGAGACATGTAGAGACAGACAGGTGACCAGTCTATCACAGGGAGACATGTAGAGACAGACAGGTAACCAGTCTATCACAGGGGGACATGTAGAGACAGACAGGTAACCAGTCTATCACAGGGAGACATGTAGAGACAGACAGGTAACCAGTCTATCACAGGGAGACATGTAGAGACCGACAGGTAACCAGTCTTTCACAGGGGGACATGTAGAGACAGACAGGTAACCAGTCTATCACAGGGAGACATGTAGAGACAGACAGGTAACCAGTCTATCACAGGGAGACATGTAGAGACAGACAGGTAACCAGTCTATCACGGGGCCGACATTTAGAGACAGACAGGTAACCAGTCTATCACAGGGAGACATGTAGAGACAGACAGGTAACCAGTCTATCACAGGGCTGACATGTAGAGACAGACAGGTGACCAGTCTATCACAGGGCTGACATGTAGAGAGAGACAGGTGACCAGTCTATCACAGGGCTGACATGTAGAGACAGACAGGTAACCAGTCTATCACAGGGAGACATGTAGAGACAGACAGGTAACCAGTCTATCACAGGGAGACATGTAGAGACAGACAGGTAACCAGTCTATCACAGGGCTGACATTTAGAGACAGACAGGCAACCAGTCAATCACAGGGCTGACATGTAGAGACAGACAGGTAACCAGTCTATCACAGGGCCGACATGTAGAGACAGACAGGTAACCAGTCTATCACAGGGAGACATGTAGAGACAGACAGGTAACCAGTCTATCACAGGGAGACATGTAGAGACAGACAGGTAACCAGTCTATCATGGGGCCGACATGTAGAGACAGACAGGTAACCAGTCTATCACAGGGAGACATGTAGAGACAGACAGGTAACCAGTCTATCACAGGGGGACATGTAGAGACAGACAGGTAACCAGTCTATCACAGGGAGACATGTAGAGACAGACAGGTAACCAGTCTATCACAGGGAGACATGTAGAGACAGACAGGTAACCAGTCTATCACAGGGGGACATGTAGAGACAGACAGGTAACCAGTCTATCACAGGGAGACATGTAGAGACAGACAGGTAACCAGTCTATCACAGGGAGACATGTAGAGACAGACAGGTAACCAGTCTATCACAGGGAGACATGTAAAGACGGACAGGTAACCAGTCTATCACAGGGAGACATGTAGAGACAGACAGGTGACCAGTCTATCACAGGGAGACATGGAGAGACAGACAGGTAACCAGTCTATCACAGGGAGACATGTAAAGACAGACAGGTAACCAGTCTATCACAGGGAGACATGTAGAGACAGACAGGTGACCAGTCTATCACAGGGAGACATGTAGAGACAGACAGGTAACCAGTCTATCACAGGGGGACATGTAGAGACAGACAGGTAACCAGTCTATCACAGGGAGACATGTAGAGACAGACAGGTAACCAATCTATCACATGGAGACATGTGGAGACAGACAGGTAACCAGTCTATCACAGGGAGACATGTAGAGACCGACAGGTAACCAGTCTATCACAGGGGGACATGTAGAGACAGACAGGTAACCAGTCTATCACAGGGAGACATGTAGAGACAGACAGGTAACCAGTCTATCACAGGGAGACATGTAGAGACAGACAGGTAACCAGTCTATCACGGGGCCGACATGTAGAGACAGACAGGTAACCAGTCTATCACAGGGAGACATGTAGAGACAGACAGGTAACCAGTCTATCACAGAGAGACATGTAGAGACAGACAGGTAACCAGTCTATCACAGGGAGACATGTAGAGACAGACAGGTAACCAGTCTATCACGGGGCCGACATGTAGAGACAGACAGGTAACCAGTCTATCACAGGGAGACATGTAGAGACAGACAGGTAACCAGTCTATCACAGGGGGACATGTAGAGACAGACAGTTAACCAGTCTATCACAGGGAGACATGTAGAGACAGACAGGTAACCAGTCTATCACATGGAGACATGTAGAGACAGACAGGTAACCAGTCTATCACAGGGGGACATGTAGAGACAGACAGGTAACCAGTCTATCACAGGGAGACATGTAGAGACAGACAGGTAACCAGTCTATCACAGGGAGACATGGAGAGACAGACAGGTAACCAGTCTATCACAGGGAGACATGTAAAGACAGACATTTAACCAGTCTATCACAGGGAGACATGTAGAGACAGACAGGTGACCAGTCTATCACAGGGAGACATGTAGAGACAGACAGGTAACCAGTCTATCACAGGGGGACATGTAGAGACAGACAGGTAACCAGTCTATCACAGGGAGACATGTAGAGACAGACAGGTAACCAGTCTATCACAGGGAGACATGTAGAGACCGACAGGTAACCAGTCTTTCACAGGGGGACATGTAGAGACAGACAGGTAACCAGTCTATCACAGGGAGACATGTAGAGACAGACAGGTAACCAGTCTATCACAGGGAGACATGTAGAGACAGACAGGTAACCAGTCTATCACGGGGCCGACATTTAGAGACAGACAGGTAACCAGTCTATCACAGGGAGACATGTAGAGACAGACAGGTAACCAGTCTATCACAGGGCTGACATGTAGAGACAGACAGGTGACCAGTCTATCACAGGGCTGACATGTAGAGAGAGACAGGTGACCAGTCTATCACAGGGCTGACATGTAGAGACAGACAGGTAACCAGTCTATCACAGGGAGACATGTAGAGACAGACAGGTAACCAGTCTATCACAGGGAGACATGTAGAGACAGACAGGTAACCAGTCTATCACAGGGCTGACATTTAGAGACAGACAGGCAACCAGTCAATCACAGGGCTGACATGTAGAGACAGACAGGTAACCAGTCTATCACAGGGCCGACATGTAGAGACAGACAGGTAACCAGTCTATCACAGGGAGACATGTAGAGACAGACAGGTAACCAGTCTATCACAGGGAGACATGTAGAGACAGACAGGTAACCAGTCTATCATGGGGCCGACATGTAGAGACAGACAGGTAACCAGTCTATCACAGGGGGACATGTAGAGACAGACAGGTAACCAGTCTATCACAGGGAGACATGTAGAGACAGACAGGTAACCAGTCTATCACAGGGAGACATGTAGAGACAGACAGGTAACCAGTCTATCACAGGGAGACATGTAGAGACAGACAGGTAACCAGTCTATCACAGGGCTGACATTTAGAGACAGACAGGCAACCAGTCAATCACAGGGCTGACATGTAGAGACAGACAGGTAACCAGTCTATCACAGGGCCGACATGTAGAGACAGACAGGTAACCAGTCTATCACAGGGAGACATGTAGAGACAGACAGGTAACCAGTCTATCACAGGGAGACATGTAGAGACAGACAGGTAACCAGTCTATCATGGGGCCGACATGTAGAGACAGACAGGTAACCAGTCTATCACAGGGGGACATGTAGAGACAGACAGGTAACCAGTCTATCACAGGGAGACATGTAGAGACAGACAGGTAACCAGTCTATCACAGGGAGACATGTAGAGACAGACAGGTAACCAGTCTATCACAGGGGGACATGTAGAGACAGACAGGTAACCAGTCTATCACAGGGAGACATGTAGAGACAGACAGGTAACCAGTCTATCACAGGGAGACATGTAGAGACAGACAGGTAACCAGTCTATCACAGGGAGACATGTAAAGACGGAGAGGTAACCAGTCTATCACAGGGAGACATGTAGAGACAGACAGGTGACCAGTCTATCACAGGGAGACATGGAGAGACAGACAGGTAACCAGTCTATCACAGGGAGACATGTAAAGACAGACAGGTAACCAGTCTATCACAGGGAGACATGTAGAGACAGACAGGTGACCAGTCTATCACAGGGAGACATGTAGAGACAGACAGGTAACCAGTCTATCACAGGGGGACATGTAGAGACAGACAGGTAACCAGTCTATCACAGGGAGACATGTAGAGACAGACAGGTAACCAATCTATCACATGGAGACATGTGGAGACAGACAGGTAACCAGTCTATCACAGGGAGACATGTAGAGACCGACAGGTAACCAGTCTATCACAGGGGGACATGTAGAGACAGACAGGTAACCAGTCTATCACAGGGAGACATGTAGAGACAGACAGGTAACCAGTCTATCACAGGGAGACATGTAGAGACAGACAGGTAACCAGTCTATCACGGGGCCGACATGTAGAGACAGACAGGTAACCAGTCTATCACAGGGAGACATGTAGAGACAGACAGGTAACCAGTCTATCACAGGGGGACATGTAGAGACAGACAGTTAACCAGTCTATCACAGGGAGACATGTAGAGACAGACAGGTAACCAGTCTATCACATGGAGACATGTAGAGACAGACAGGTAACCAGTCTATCACAGGGGGACATGTAGAGACAGACAGGTAACCAGTCTATCACAGGGAGACATGTAGAGACAGACAGGTAACCAGTCTATCACAGGGAGACATGGAGAGACAGACAGGTAACCAGTCTATCACAGGGAGACATGTAAAGACAGACATTTAACCAGTCTATCACAGGGAGACATGTAGAGACAGACAGGTGACCAGTCTATCACAGGGAGACATGTAGAGACAGACAGGTAACCAGTCTATCACAGGGGGACATGTAGAGACAGACAGGTAACCAGTCTATCACAGGGAGACATGTAGAGACAGACAGGTAACCAGTCTATCACAGGGAGACATGTAGAGACCGACAGGTAACCAGTCTTTCACAGGGGGACATGTAGAGACAGACAGGTAACCAGTCTATCACAGGGAGACATGTAGAGACAGACAGGTAACCAGTCTATCACAGGGAGACATGTAGAGACAGACAGGTAACCAGTCTATCACGGGGCCGACATTTAGAGACAGACAGGTAACCAGTCTATCACAGGGAGACATGTAGAGACAGACAGGTAACCAGTCTATCACAGGGCTGACATGTAGAGACAGACAGGTGACCAGTCTATCACAGGGCTGACATGTAGAGAGAGACAGGTGACCAGTCTATCACAGGGCTGACATGTAGAGACAGACAGGTAACCAGTCTATCACAGGGTGACATGTAGAGACAGACAGGTAACCAGTCTATCACAGGGAGACATGTAGAGACAGACAGGTAACCAGTCTATCACAGGGCTGACATGTAGAGACAGACAGGCAACCAGTCTATCACAGGGCTGACATGTAGAGACAGACAGGTAACCAGTCTATCCCAGGGCCGACATGTAGAGACAGACAGGTAACCAGTCTATCACAGGGAGACATGTAGAGACAGACAGGTAACCAGTCTATCACGGGGCCGACATTTAGAGACAGACAGGTAACCAGTCTATCACAGGGAGACATGTAGAGACAGACAGGTAACCAGTCTATCACAGGGAGACATGTAGAGACAGACAGGTAACCAGTCTATCACAGGGGGACATGTAGAGACAGACAGGTAACCAGTCTATCACAGGGAGACATGTAGAGACAGACAGGTAACCAGTCTATCACAGGGAGACATGTAGAGACAGACAGGTAACCAGTCTATCACAGGGGGACATGTAGAGACAGACAGGTAACCAGTCTATCACAGGGAGACATGTAGAGACAGACAGGTAACCAGTCTATCACAGGGAGACATGTAGAGACAGACAGGTAACCAGTCTATCACAGGGAGACATGTAAAGACGGACAGGTAACCAGTCTATCACAGGGAGACATGTAGAGACAGACAGGTGACCAGTCTATCACAGGGAGACATGTAGAGACAGACAGGTAACCAGTCTATCACAGGGAGACATGTAGAGACAGACAGGTAACCAGTCTATCACAGGGCTGACATGTAGAGACAGACAGGTAACCAGTCTATCACAGGGAGACATGTAGAGACAGACAGGTAACCAGTCTATCACAGGGAGACATGTACAGACAGACAGGTAACCAGTCTATCACAGGGAGACATGTAGAGACAGACAGGTAACCAGTCTATCACAGGGAGACATGTAGAGACCGACAGGTAACCAGTCTATCACAGGGGGACATGTAGAGACAGACAGGTAACCAGTCTATCACAGGGAGACATGTAGAGACCGACAGGTAACCAGTCTATCACAGGGGGACATGTAGAGACAGACAGGTAACCAGTCTATCACGGGGCCGACATTTAGAGACAGAGAGGTAACCAGTCTATCACAGGGAGACATGTAGAGACAGACAGGTAACCAGTCTATCACAGGGCTGACATGTAGAGACAGACAGGTGACCAGTCTATCACAGGGCTGACATGTAGAGAGAGACAGGTGACCAGTCTATCACAGGGCTGACATGTAGAGACAGACAGGTAACCAGTCTATCACAGGGAGACATGTAGAGACAGACAGGTAACCAGTCTATCACAGGGAGACATGTAGAGACAGACAGGTAACCAGTCTATCACAGGGCTGACATGTAGAGACAGACAGGCAACCAGTCTATCACAGGGCTGACATGTAGAGACAGACAGGTAACCAGTCTATCACAGGGCCGACATGTAGAGACAGACAGGTAACCAGTCTATCACAGGGAGACATGTAGAGACAGACAGGTAACCAGTCTATCACAGGGAGACATGTAGAGACAGACAGGTAACCAGTCTATCATGGGGCCGACATGTAGAGACAGACAGGTAACCAGTCTATCACAGGGAGACATGTAGAGACAGACAGGTAACCAGTCTATCACAGGGGGACATGTAGAGACAGACAGGTAACCAGTCTATCACAGGGAGACATGTAGAGACAGACAGGTAACCAGTCTATCACAGGGAGACATGTAGAGACAGACAGGTAACCAGTCTATCACAGGGGGACATGTAGAGACAGACAGGTAACCAGTCTATCACAGGGAGACATGTAGAGACAGACAGGTAACCAGTCTATCACAGGGAGACATGTAGAGACAGACAGGTAACCAGTCTATCACAGGGAGACATGTAAAGACGGACAGGTAACCAGTCTATCACAGGGAGACATGTACAGACAGACAGGTAACCAGTCTATCACAGGGCTGACATGTAGAGACAGACAGGTAACCAGTCTATCACAGGGCTGACATGTAGAGACAGACAGGTAACCAGTCTATCATAGGGCTGACATGTAGAGACAGACAGGTAACCAGTCTATCACATGGAGACATGTGGAGACAGACAGGTAACCAGTCTATCACAGGGAGACATGTAGAGACAGACAGGTAACCAGTCTATCACAGGGAGACATGTAGAGACCGACAGGTAACCAGTCTATCACAGGGGGACATGTAGAGACAGACAGGTAACCAGTCTATCACAGGGCTGACATGTAGAGACAGACAGGTAACCAGTCTATCACAGGGAGACATGTAGAGACAGACAGGTAACCAGTCTATCACAGGGAGACATGTAAAGACAGACAGGTAACCAGTCTATCACAGGGAGACATGTAGAGACAGACAGGTGACCAGTCTATCACAGGGAGACATGTAGAGACAGACAGGTAACCAGTCTATCACAGGGAGACATGTAGAGACAGACAGGTAACCAGTCTATCACAGGGCTGACATGTAGAGACAGACAGGTAACCAGTCTATCACAGGGAGACATGTAGAGACAGACAGGTAACCAGTCTATCACAGGGAGACATGTACAGACAGACAGGTAACCAGTCTATCACAGGGCTGACATGTAGAGACAGACAGGTAACCAGTCTATCATAGGGCTGACATGTAGAGACAGACAGGTAACCAGTCTATCACATGGAGACATGTGGAGACAGACACGTAACCAGTCTATCACAGGGAGACATGTAGAGACAGACAGGTAACCAGTCTATCACAGGGCTGACATGTAGAGAGAGACAGGTGACCAGTCTATCACAGGGCTGACATGTAGAGACAGACAGGTAACCAGTCTATCACAGGGCTGACATGTAGAGACAGACAGGTGACCAGTCTATCACAGGGCTGACATGTAGAGACAGACAGGTAACCAGTCTATCACAGGGAGACATGTAGAGACAGAAAGGTAACCAGTCTATTACAGGGAGACATGTAGAGACAGACAGGTAACCAGTCTATCACAGGGCTGACATGTAGAGACAGACAGGCAACCAGTCTATCACAGGGCCGACATGTAGAGACAGACAGGTAACCAGTCTATCACAGGGCCGACATGTAGAGACAGACAGGTAACCAGTCTATCACAGGGCCGACATGTAGAGACAGACAGGTAACCAGTCTATCACAGGGAGACATGTAGAGACAGACAGGTAACCAGTCTATCACAGGGAGACATGTAGAGACAGACAGGTAACCAGTCTATCATGGGGCCGACATGTAGAGACAGACAGGTAACCAGTCTATCACAGGGGTACATGTAGAGACAGACAGGTAACCAGTCTATCACAGGGGGACATGTAGAGACAGACAGGTAACCAGTCTATCACAGGGAGACATGTAGAGACAGACAGGTAAGCAGTCTATCACAGGGAGACATGTAGAGACAGACAGGTAACCAGTCTATCACAAGGGGACATGTAGAGACAGACAGGTAACCAGTCTATCACAGGGAGACATGTAGAGACAGACAGGTAACCAGTCTATCACAGGGAGACATGTAAAGACAGACAGGTAACCAGTCTATCACAGGGAGACATGTAGAGACAGACAGGTAACCAGTCTATCACAGGGAGACATGTACAGACAGACAGGTGACCAGTCTACCACAGGGAGACATGTAGAGACAGACAGGTAACCAGTCTATCACAGGGCTGACATGTAGAGACAGACAGGTAACCAATCTATCACATGGAGACATGTGGAGACAGACAGGTAACCAGTCTATCACAGGGAGACATGTAGAGACCGACAGGTAACCAGTCTATCACAGGGGGACATGTAGAGACAGACAGGTAACCAGTCTATCACAGGGAGACATGTAGAGACAGACAGGTTATTAGTCTATCACAGGGAGACATGTAGAGACAGACAGGTAACCAGTCTATCACGGGGCCGACATGTAGAGACAGACAGGTAACCAGTCTATCACAGGGAGACATGTAGAGACAGACAGGTAGCCAGTCTATCACAGGGGGACATGTAGAGACAGACAGTTAACCAGTCTATCACAGGGAGACATGTAGAGACAGACAGGTAACCAGTCTATCACATGGAGACATGTAGAGACAGACAGGTAACCAGTCTATCACAGGGGGACATGTAGAGACAGACAGGTAACCAGTCTATCACAGGGAGACATGTAGAGACAGACAGGTAACCAGTCTATCACAGGGAGACATGTAGAGACAGACAGGTAACCAGTCTATCATAGGGCTGACATGTAGAGACAGACAGGTAACCAGTCTATCATATGGAGACATGTGGAGACAGACACGTAACCAGTCTATCACAGGGAGACATGTAGAGACAGACAGGTAACCAGTCTATCACAGGGCTGACATGTAGAGAGAGACAGGTGACCAGTCTATCACAGGGCTGACATGTAGAGACAGACAGGTAACCAGTCTATCACAGGGGGACATGTAGAGACAGACAGGTAACCAGTCTATCACAGGGAGACATGTAGAGACAGACAGGTAACCAGTCTATCACAGGGAGACATGTAGAGACAGACAGGTAACCAGTCTATCACAGGGAGACATGTAAAGACGGACAGGTAACCAGTCTATCACAGGGAGACATGTACAGACAGACAGGTAACCAGTCTATCACAGGGCTGACATGTAGAGACAGACAGGTAACCAGTCTATCACAGGGCTGACATGTAGAGACAGACAGGTAACCAGTCTATCATAGGGCTGACATGTAGAGACAGACAGGTAACCAGTCTATCACATGGAGACATGTGGAGACAGACAGGTAACCAGTCTATCACAGGGAGACATGTAGAGACAGACAGGTAACCAGTCTATCACAGGGAGACATGTAGAGACCGACAGGTAACCAGTCTATCACAGGGGGACATGTAGAGACAGACAGGTAACCAGTCTATCACAGGGCTGACATGTAGAGACAGACAGGTAACCAGTCTATCACAGGGAGACATGTAGAGACAGACAGGTAACCAGTCTATCACAGGGAGACATGTAAAGACAGACAGGTAACCAGTCTATCACAGGGAGACATGTAGAGACAGACAGGTGACCAGTCTATCACAGGGAGACATGTAGAGACAGACAGGTAACCAGTCTATCACAGGGAGACATGTAGAGACAGACAGGTAACCAGTCTATCACAGGGCTGACATGTAGAGACAGACAGGTAACCAGTCTATCACAGGGAGACATGTAGAGACAGACAGGTAACCAGTCTATCACAGGGAGACATGTACAGACAGACAGGTAACCAGTCTATCACAGGGCTGACATGTAGAGACAGACAGGTAACCAGTCTATCATAGGGCTGACATGTAGAGACAGACAGGTAACCAGTCTATCACATGGAGACATGTGGAGACAGACACGTAACCAGTCTATCACAGGGAGACATGTAGAGACAGACAGGTAACCAGTCTATCACAGGGCTGACATGTAGAGAGAGACAGGTGACCAGTCTATCACAGGGCTGACATGTAGAGACAGACAGGTAACCAGTCTATCACAGGGCTGACATGTAGAGACAGACAGGTGACCAGTCTATCACAGGGCTGACATGTAGAGACAGACAGGTAACCAGTCTATCACAGGGAGACATGTAGAGACAGAAAGGTAACCAGTCTATTACAGGGAGACATGTAGAGACAGACAGGTAACCAGTCTATCACAGGGCTGACATGTAGAGACAGACAGGCAACCAGTCTATCACAGGGCCGACATGTAGAGACAGACAGGTAACCAGTCTATCACAGGGCCGACATGTAGAGACAGACAGGTAACCAGTCTATCACAGGGCCGACATGTAGAGACAGACAGGTAACCAGTCTATCACAGGGAGACATGTAGAGACAGACAGGTAACCAGTCTATCACAGGGAGACATGTAGAGACAGACAGGTAACCAGTCTATCATGGGGCCGACATGTAGAGACAGACAGGTAACCAGTCTATCACAGGGGTACATGTAGAGACAGACAGGTAACCAGTCTATCACAGGGGGACATGTAGAGACAGACAGGTAACCAGTCTATCACAGGGAGACATGTAGAGACAGACAGGTAAGCAGTCTATCACAGGGAGACATGTAGAGACAGACAGGTAACCAGTCTATCACAGGGGGACATGTAGAGACAGACAGGTAACCAGTCTATCACAGGGAGACATGTAGAGACAGACAGGTAACCAGTCTATCACAGGGAGACATGTAAAGACAGACAGGTAACCAGTCTATCACAGGGAGACATGTAGAGACAGACAGGTAACCAGTCTATCACAGGGAGACATGTACAGACAGACAGGTGACCAGTCTACCACAGGGAGACATGTAGAGACAGACAGGTAACCAGTCTATCACAGGGCTGACATGTAGAGACAGACAGGTAACCAATCTATCACATGGAGACATGTGGAGACAGACAGGTAACCAGTCTATCACAGGGAGACATGTAGAGACCGACAGGTAACCAGTCTATCACAGGGGGACATGTAGAGACAGACAGGTAACCAGTCTATCACAGGGAGACATGTAGAGACAGACAGGTTATTAGTCTATCACAGGGAGACATGTAGAGACAGACAGGTAACCAGTCTATCACGGGGCCGACATGTAGAGACAGACAGGTAACCAGTCTATCACAGGGAGACATGTAGAGACAGACAGGTAGCCAGTCTATCACAGGGGGACATGTAGAGACAGACAGTTAACCAGTCTATCACAGGGAGACATGTAGAGACAGACAGGTAACCAGTCTATCACATGGAGACATGTAGAGACAGACAGGTAACCAGTCTATCACAGGGGGACATGTAGAGACAGACAGGTAACCAGTCTATCACAGGGAGACATGTAGAGACAGACAGGTAACCAGTCTATCACAGGGAGACATGTAGAGACAGACAGGTAACCAGTCTATCATAGGGCTGACATGTAGAGACAGACAGGTAACCAGTCTATCATATGGAGACATGTGGAGACAGACAGGTAACCAGTCTATCACAGGGAGACATGTAGAGACAGACAGGTAACCAGTCTATCACAGGGCTGACATGTAGAGAGAGACAGGTGACCAGTCTATCACAGGGCTGACATGTAGAGACAGACAGGTAACCAGTCTATCACAGGGCTGACATGTAGAGACAGACAGGTGACCAGTCTATCACAGGGCTGACATGTAGAGACAGACAGGTAACCAGTCTATCACAGGGAGACATGTAGAGACAGACAGGTAACCAGTCTATCACAGGGAGACATGTAGAGACAGACAGGTAACCAGTCTATCACAGGGCTGACATGTAGAGACAGACAGTCAACCAGTCTATCACAGGGCTGACATGTAGAGACAGACAGGTAACCAGTCTATCACAGGGCCGACATGTAGAGACAGACAGGTAACCAGTCTATCACAGGGCCGACATGTAGAGACAGACAGGTAACCAGTCTATCACAGGGAGACATGTAAAGACAGACAGGTAACCAGTCTATCACAGGGAGACATGTAGAGACAGACAGGTAACCAGTCTATCATGGGGCCGACATGTAGAGACAGACAGGTAACCAGTCTATCACAGGGGTACATGTAGAGACAGACAGGTAACCAGTCTATCACAGGGGGACATGTAGAGACAGACAGGTAACCATTCTATCACAGGGAGACATGTAGAGACAGACAGGTAAGCAGTCTATCACAGGGAGACATGTAGAGACAGACAGGTAACCAGTCTATCACAGGGGGACATGTAGAGACAGACAGGTAACCAGTCTATCACAGGGAGACATGTAGAGACAGACAGGTAACCAGTCTATCACAGGGAGACATGTAAAGACAGACAGGTAACCAGTCTATCACAGGGAGACATGTAGAGACAGACAGGTGACCAGTCTATCACAGGGAGACATGTAGAGACAGACAGGTAACCAGTCTATCACAGGGAGACATGTAGAGATAGACAGGTAACCAGTCTATCACAGGGCTGACATGTAGAGACAGACAGGTAACCAGTCTATCACAGGGAGACATGTAGAGACAGACAGGTAACCAGTCTATCACAGGGAGACATGTAGAGACAGACAGGTGACCAGTCTATCACAGGTAGACATGTAGAGACCGACAGGTAACCAGTCTATCACAGGGGGACATGTAGAGACAGACAGGTAACCAGTCTATCACAGGGAGACATGTAGAGACAGACAGGTAACCAGTCTATCACGGGGCCGACATGTAGAGACAGACAGGTAACCAGTCTATCACAGGGAGACATGTAGAGACAGACAGGTAACCAGTCTATCACGGGGCCGACATGTAGAGACAGACAGGTAACCAGTCTATCACAGGGCTGACATGTAGAGACAGACAGGTAACCAGTCTATCACAGGGCCGACATGTAGAGACAGACAGGTAACCAGTCTATCACAGGGCCGACATGTAGAGACAGACAGGTAACCAGTCTATCACAGGGAGACATGTAGAGACAGACAGGTAACCAGTCTATCACAGGGAGACATGTAGAGACAGACAGGTAACCAGTCTATCACAGGGAGACATGTAGAGACAGACAGGTAACCAGTCTATCACAGGGGGACATGTAGAGACAGACAGGTAACCAGTCTATCACAGGGAGACATGTAGAGACAGACAGGTAACCAGTCTATCACAGGGAGACATGTAAAGACAGACAGGTAACCAGTCTATCACAGGGAGACATGTAGAGACAGACAGGTGACCAGTCTATCACAGGGAGACATGTAGAGACAGACAGGTAACCAGTCTATCACAGGGGGACATGTAGAGACAGACAGGTAACCAGTCTATCACAGGGAGACATGTAGAGACAGACAGGTAACCAGTCTATCACAGGGAGACATGGAGAGACAGACAGGTAACCAGTCTATCACAGGGAGACATGTAAAGACAGACAGGTAACCAGTCTATCACAGGGAGACATGTAGAGACAGACAGGTGACCAGTCTATCACAGGGAGACATGTAGAGACAGACAGGTAACCAGTCTATCACAGGGGGACATGTAGAGACAGACAGGTAACCAGTCTATCACAGGGAGACATGTAGAGACAGATAGGTAACCAGTCTATCACAGGGAGACATGTAGAGACAGACAGGTAACCAGTCTATCACGGGGCCGACATGTAGAGACAGACAGGTAACCAGTCTATCACAGGGAGACATGTAGAGACAGACAGGTAACCAGTCTATCACAGGGAGACATGTAAAGACAGACAGGTAACCAGTCTATCACAGGGAGACATGTAGAGACAGACAGGTGACCAGTCTATCACAGGGAGACATGTAGAGACAGACAGGTAACCAGTCTATCACAGGGAGACATGTAGAGACAGACAGGTAACCAGTCTATCACAGGGCTGACATGTAGAGACAGACAGGTAACCAGTCTATCACAGGGAGACATGTAGAGACAGACAGGTAACCAGTCTATCACAGGGAGACATGTACAGACAGACAGGTAACCAGTCTATCACAGGGCTGACATGTAGAGACAGACAGGTAACCAGTCTATCATAGGGCTGACATGTAGAGACAGACAGGTAACCAGTCTATCACATGGAGACATGTGGAGACAGACACGTAACCAGTCTATCACAGGGAGACATGTAGAGACAGACAGGTAACCAGTCTATCACAGGGCTGACATGTAGAGAGAGACAGGTGACCAGTCTATCACAGGGCTGACATGTAGAGACAGACAGGTAACCAGTCTATCACAGGGCTGACATGTAGAGACAGACAGGTGACCAGTCTATCACAGGGCTGACATGTAGAGACAGACAGGTAACCAGTCTATCACAGGGAGACATGTAGAGACAGACAGGTAACCAGTCTATCACAGGGAGACATGTAGAGACAGACAGGTAACCAGTCTATCACAGGGCTGACATGTAGAGACAGACAGGCAACCAGTCTATCACAGGGCCGACATGTAGAGACAGACAGGTAACCAGTCTATCACAGGGCCGACATGTAGAGACAGACAGGTAACCAGTCTATCACAGGGCCGACATGTAGAGACAGACAGGTAACCAGTCTATCACAGGGAGACATGTAGAGACAGACAAGTAACCAGTCTATCACAGGGAGACATGTAGAGACAGACAGGTAACCAGTCTATCATGGGGCCGACATGTAGAGACAGACAGGTAACCAGTCTATCACAGGGGTACATGTAGAGACAGACAGGTAACCAGTCTATCACAGGGGGACATGTAGAGACAGACAGGTAACCAGTCTATCACAGGGAGACATGTAGAGACAGACAGGTAAGCAGTCTATCACAGGGAGACATGTAGAGACAGACAGGTAACCAGTCTATCACAGGGGGACATGTAGAGACAGACAGGTAACCAGTCTATCACAGGGAGACATGTAGAGACAGACAGGTAACCAGTCTATCACAGGGAGACATGTAAAGACAGACAGGTAACCAGTCTATCACAGGGAGACATGTAGAGACAGACAGGTAACCAGTCTATCACAGGGAGACATGTACAGACAGACAGGTGACCAGTCTACCACAGGGAGACATGTAGAGACAGACAGGTAACCAGTCTATCACAGGGCTGACATGTAGAGACAGACAGGTAACCAATCTATCACATGGAGACATGTGGAGACAGACAGGTAACCAGTCTATCACAGGGAGACATGTAGAGACCGACAGGTAACCAGTCTATCACAGGGGGACATGTAGAGACAGACAGGTAACCAGTCTATCACAGGGAGACATGTAGAGACAGACAGGTTATTAGTCTATCACAGGGAGACATGTAGAGACAGACAGGTAACCAGTCTATCACGGGGCCGACATGTAGAGACAGACAGGTAACCAGTCTATCACAGGGAGACATGTAGAGACAGACAGGTAGCCAGTCTATCACAGGGGGACATGTAGAGACAGACAGTTAACCAGTCTATCACAGGGAGACATGTAGAGACAGACAGGTAACCAGTCTATCACATGGAGACATGTAGAGACAGACAGGTAACCAGTCTATCACAGGGGGACATGTAGAGACAGACAGGTAACAAGTCTATCACAGGGAGACATGTAGAGACAGACAGGTAACCAGTCTATCACAGGGAGACATGTAGAGACAGACAGGTAACCAGTCTATCATAGGGCTGACATGTAGAGACAGACAGGTAACCAGTCTATCATATGGAGACATGTGGAGACAGACACGTAACCAGTCTATCACAGGGAGACATTTAGAGACAGACAGGTAACCAGTCTATCACAGGGCTGACATGTAGAGAGAGACAGGTGACCAGTCTATCACAGGGCTGACATGTAGAGACAGACAGGTAACCAGTCTATCACAGGGCTGACATGTAGAGACAGACAGGTGACCAGTCTATCACAGGGCTGACATGTAGAGACAGACAGGTAACCAGTCTATCACAGGGAGACATGTAGAGACAGACAGGTAACCAGTCTATCACAGGGAGACATGTAGAGACAGACAGGTAACCAGTCTATCACAGGGCTGACATGTAGAGACAGACAGGCAACCAGTCTATCACAGGGCTGACATGTAGAGACAGACAGGTAACCAGTCTATCACAGGGCCGACATGTAGAGACAGACAGGTAACCAGTCTATCACAGGGCCGACATGTAGAGACAGACAGGTAACCAGTCTATCACAGGGAGACATGTAAAGACAGACAGGTAACCAGTCTATCACAGGGAGACATGTAGAGACAGACAGGTAACCAGTCTATCATGGGGCCGACATGTAGAGACAGACAGGTAACCAGTCTATCACAGGGGTACATGTAGAGACAGACAGGTAACCAGTCTATCACAGGGGGACATGTAGAGACAGACAGGTAACCATTCTATCACAGGGAGACATGTAGAGACAGACAGGTAAGCAGTCTATCACAGGGAGACATGTAGAGACAGACAGGTAACCAGTCTATCACAGGGGGACATGTAGAGACAGACAGGTAACCAGTCTATCACAGGGAGACATGTAGAGACAGACAGGTAACCAGTCTATCACAGGGAGACATGTAAAGACAGACAGGTAACCAGTCTATCACAGGGAGACATGTAGAGACAGACAGGTGACCAGTCTATCACAGGGAGACATGTAGAGACAGACAGGTAACCAGTCTATCACAGGGAGACATGTAGAGATAGACAGGTAACCAGTCTATCACAGGGCTGACATGTAGAGACAGACAGGTAACCAGTCTATCACAGGGAGACATGTAGAGACAGACAGGTAACCAGTCTATCACAGGGAGACATGTAGAGACAGACAGGTGACCAGTCTATCACAGGGAGACATGTAGAGACCGACAGGTAACCAGTCTATCACAGGGGGACATGTAGAGACAGACAGGTAACCAGTCTATCACAGGGAGACATGTAGAGACAGACAGGTAACCAGTCTATCACGGGGCCGACATGTAGAGACAGACAGGTAACCAGTCTATCACAGGGAGACATGTAGAGACAGACAGGTAACCAGTCTATCACGGGGCCGACATGTAGAGACAGACAGGTAACCAGTCTATCACAGGGCTGACATGTAGAGACAGACAGGTAACCAGTCTATCACAGGGCCGACATGTAGAGACAGACAGGTAACCAGTCTATCACAGGGCCGACATGTAGAGACAGACAGGTAACCAGTCTATCACAGGGAGACATGTAGAGACAGACAGGTAACCAGTCTATCACAGGGAGACATGTAGAGACAGACAGGTAACCAGTCTATCACAGGGAGACATGTAGAGACAGACAGGTAACCAGTCTATCACAGGGGGACATGTAGAGACAGACAGGTAACCAGTCTATCACAGGGAGACATGTAGAGACAGACAGGTAACCAGTCTATCACAGGGAGACATGTAAAGACAGACAAGTAACCAGTCTATCACAGGGAGACATGTAGAGACAGACAGGTGACCAGTCTATCACAGGGAGACATGTAGAGACAGACAGGTAACCAGTCTATCACAGGGGGACATGTAGAGACAGACAGGTAACCAGTCTATCACAGGGAGACATGTAGAGACAGACAGGTAACCAGTCTATCACAGGGAGACATGTAGAGACAGACAGGTAACCAGTCTATCACAGGGAGACATGTAGAGACAGACAGGTAACCAGTCTATCACGGGGCCGACATTTAGAGACAGACAGGTAACCAGTCTTTCACAGGGAGACATGTAGAGACAGACAGGTAACCAGTCTATCACAGGGCTGACATGTAGAGACAGACAGGTGACCAGTCTATCACAGGGCTGACATGTAGAGAGAGACAGGTGACCAGTCTATCACAGGGCTGACATGTAGAGACAGACAGGTAACCAGTCTATCACAGGCTGACATGTAGAGACAGACAGGTGACCAGTCTATCACAGGGAGACATGTAGAGACAGACAGGTAACCAGTCTATCACAGGGAGACATGTAAAGACAGACAGGTAACCAGTCTATCACAGGGAGACATGTAGAGACAGACAGGTGACCAGTCTATCACAGGGAGACATGTAGAGACAGACAGGTAACCAGTCTATCACAGGGGGACATGTAGAGACAGACAGGTAACCAGTCTATCACAGGGAGACATGTAGAGACAGACAGGTAACCAGTCCATCACAGGGAGACATGTAGAGACAGACAGGTAACCAGTCTATCACAGGGAGACATGTAAAGACAGACAGGTAACCAGTCTATCACAGGGAGACATGTAGAGACAGACAGGTGACCAGTCTATCACAGGGAGACATGTAGAGACAGACAGGTAACCAGTCTATCACAGGGAGACATGTAGAGACAGACAGGTAACCAGTCTATCATAGGGCTGACATGTAGAGACAGACAGGCAACCAGTCTATCACAGGGCTGACATGTAGAGACAGACAGGTAACCAGTCTATCACAGGGCCGACATATAGAGACAGACAGGTAACCAGTCTATCACAGGGAGACATGTAGAGACAGACAGGTAACCAGTCTATCACAGGGAGACATGTAGAGACAGACAGGTAACCAGTCTATCATGGGGCCGACATGTAGAGACAGACAGGTAACCAGTCTATCACAGGGAGACATGTAGAGACAGACAGGTAACCAGTCTATCACAGGGAGACATGTAGAGACAGACAAGTAACCAGTCTATCACAGGGAGACATGTAGAGACAGACAGGTAACCAGTCTATCATGGGGCCGACATGTAGAGACAGACAGGTAACCAGTCTATCACAGGGAGACATGTAGAGACAGACAGGTAACCAGTCTATCACAGGGGGACATGTAGAGACAGACAGGTAACCAGTCTATCACAGGGAGACATGTAGAGACAGACAGGTAACCAGTCTATCACAGGGAGACATGTAGAGACAGACAGGTAACCAGTCTATCACAGGGGGACATGTAGAGACAGACAGGTAACCAGTCTATCACAGGGAGACATGTAGAGACAGACAGGTAACCAGTCTATCACAGGGAGACATGTAGAGACAGACAGGTAACCAGTCTATCACAGGGAGACATGTAAAGACAGACAGGTAACCAGTCTATCACAGGGAGACATGTAGAGACAGACAGGTGACCAGTCTATCACAGGGAGACATGTAGAGACAGACAGGTAACCAGTCTATCACAGGGGGACATGTAGAGACAGACAGGTAACCAGTCTATCACAGGGAGACATGTAGAGACAGACAGGTAACCAGTCTATCACAGGGAGACATGTAGAGACAGACAGGTAACCAGTCTATCACAGGGAGACATGTAAAGACAGACAGGTAACCAGTCTATCATGGGGCCGACATGTAGAGACAGACAGGTAACCAGTCTATCACAGGGAGACATGTAGAGACAGACAGGTAACCAGTCTATCACAGGGGGACATGTAGAGACAGACAGGTAACCAGTCTATCACAGGGAGACATGTAGAGACAGACAGGTAACCAGTCTATCACAGGGAGACATGTAGAGACAGACAGGTAACCAGTCTATCACAGGGGGACATGTAGAGACAGACAGGTAACCAGTCTATCACAGGGAGACATGTAGAGACAGACAGGTAACCAGTCTATCACAGGGAGACATGTAGAGACAGACAGGTAACCAGTCTATCACAGGGAGACATGTAAAGACAGACAGGTAACCAGTCTATCACAGGGAGACATGTAGAGACAGACAGGTGACCAGTCTATCACAGGGAGACATGTAGAGACAGACAGGTAACCAGTCTATCACAGGGGGACATGTAGAGACAGACAGGTAACCAGTCTATCACAGGGAGACATGTAGAGACAGACAGGTAACCAGTCTATCACAGGGAGACATGTAGAGACAGACAGGTAACCAGTCTATCACAGGGAGACATGTAAAGACAGACAGGTAACCAGTCTATCACAGGGAGACATGTAGAGACAGACAGGTGACCAGTCTATCACAGGGAGACATGTAGAGACAGACAGGTAACCAGTCTATCACAGGGAGACATGTAGAGACAGACAGGTAACCAGTCTATCATAGGGCTGACATGTAGAGACAGACAGGCAACCAGTCTATCACAGGGCTGACATGTAGAGACAGACAGGTAACCAGTCTATCACAGGGCCGACATGTAGAGACAGACAGTTAACCAGTCTATCACAGGGAGACATGTAGAGACAGACAGGTAACCAGTCTATCACAGGGAGACATGTAGAGACAGACAGGTAACCAGTCTCTCATGGGGCCGACATGTAGAGACAGACAGGTAACCAGTCTATCACAGGGAGACATGTAGAGACAGACAGGTAACCAGTCTATCACAGGGGGACATGTAGAGACAGACAGGTAACCAGTCTATCACAGGGGGACATGTAGAGACAGACAGGTAACCAGTCTATCACAGGGAGACATGTAGAGACAGACAGGTAACCAGTCTATCACAGGGAGACATGTAGAGACAGACAGGTAACCAGTCTATCACAGGGAGACATGTAAAGACAGACAGGTAACCAGTCTATCACAGGGAGACATGTAGAGACAGACAGGTGACCAGTCTATCACAGGGAGACATGTAGAGACAGACAGGTAACCAGTCTATCACAGGGAGACATGTAGAGACAGACAGGTAACCAGTCTATCACAGGGAGACATGTACAGACAGACAGGTAACCAGTCTATCACATGGCTGACATGTAGAGACAGACAGGTAACCAGTCTATCACAGGGCTGACATGTAGAGACAGACAGGTAACCAGTCTATCACAGGGCCGACATGTAGAGACAGACAGGTAACCAGTCTATCACAGGGAGACATGTAGAGACAGACAGGTAACCAGTCTATCACAGGGAGACATGTAGAGACAGACAGGTAACCAGTCTATCATGGGGCCGACATGTAGAGACAGACAGGTAACCAGTCTATCACAGGGAGACATGTAGAGACAGACAGGTAACCAGTCTATCACAGGGGGACATGTAGAGACAGACAGGTAACCAGTCTATCACAGGGAGACATGTAGAGACAGACAGGTAACCAGTCTATCACAGGGAGACATGTAGAGACAGACAGGTAACCAGTCTATCACAGGGGGACATGTAGAGACAGACAGGTAACCAGTCTATCACAGGGAGACATGTAGAGACAGACAGGTAACCAGTCTATCACAGGGAGACATGTAGAGACAGACAGGTAACCAGTCTATCACAGGGAGACATGTAAAGACAGACAGGTAACCAGTCTATCACAGGGAGACATGTAGAGACAGACAGGTGACCAGTCTATCACAGGGCTGACATGTAGAGACAGACAGGCAACCAGTCTATCACAGGGCTGACATGTAGAGACAGACAGGTAACCAGTCTATCACAGGGCCGACATGTAGAGACAGACAGGTAACCAGTCTATCACAGGGAGACATGTAGAGACAGACAGGTAACCAGTCTATCACAGGGAGACATGTAGAGACAGACAGGTAACCAGTCTATCATGGGGCCGACATGTAGAGACAGACAGGTAACCAGTCTATCACAGGGAGACATGTAGAGACAGACAGGTAACCAGTCTATCACAGGGGGACATGTAGAGACAGACAGGTAACCAGTCTATCACAGGGAGACATGTAGAGACAGACAGGTAACCAGTCTATCACAGGGAGACATGTAGAGACAGACAGGTAACCAGTCTATCACAGGGGGACATGTAGAGACAGACAGGTAACCAGTCTATCACAGGGAGACATGTAGAGACAGACAGGTAACCAGTCTATCACAGGGAGACATGTAGAGACAGACAGGTAACCAGTCTATCACAGGGAGACATGTAAAGACAGGACAGGTAACCAGTCTATCACAGGGAGACATGTAGAGACAGACAGGTGACCAGTCTATCACAGGGAGACATGTAGAGACAGACAGGTAACCAGTCTATCACAGGGGGACATGTAGAGACAGACAGGTAACCAGTCTATCACAGGGAGACATGTAGAGACAGACAGGTAACCAGTCCATCACAGGGAGACATGTAGAGACAGACAGGTAACCAGTCTATCACAGGGAGACATGTAAAGACAGACAGGTAACCAGTCTATCACAGGGAGACATGTAGAGACAGACAGGTGACCAGTCTATCACAGGGAGACATGTAGAGACAGACAGGTAACCAGTCTATCACAGGGAGACATGTAGAGACAGACAGGTAACCAGTCTATCATAGGGCTGACATGTAGAGACAGACAGGCAACCAGTCTATCACAGGGCTGACATGTAGAGACAGACAGGTAACCAGTCTATCACAGGGGCCGACATGTAGAGACAGACAGGTAACCAGTCTATCACAGGGAGACATGTAGAGACAGACAAGTAACCAGTCTATCACAGGGAGACATGTAGAGACAGACAGGTAACCAGTCTATCATGGGGCCGACATGTAGAGACAGACAGGTAACCAGTCTATCACAGGGAGACATGTAGAGACAGACAGGTAACCAGTCTATCACAGGGGGACATGTAGAGACAGACAGGTAACCAGTCTATCACAGGGAGACATGTAGAGACAGACAGGTAACCAGTCTATCACAGGGAGACATGTAGAGACAGACAGGTAACCAGTCTATCACAGGGGGACATGTAGAGACAGACAGGTAACCAGTCTATCACAGGGAGACATGTAGAGACAGACAGGTAACCAGTCTATCACAGGGAGACATGTAGAGACAGACAGGTAACCAGTCTATCACAGGGAGACATGTAAAGACAGACAGGTAACCAGTCTATCACAGGGAGACATGTAGAGACAGACAGGTGACCAGTCTATCACAGGGAGACATGTAGAGACAGACAGGTAACCAGTCTATCACAGGGGGACATGTAGAGACAGACAGGTAACCAGTCTATCACAGGGAGACATGTAGAGACAGACAGGTAACCAGTCTATCACAGGGAGACATGTAGAGACAGACAGGTAACCAGTCTATCACAGGGAGACATGTAAAGACAGACAGGTAACCAGTCTATCATGGGCCGACATGTAGAGACAGACAGGTAACCAGTCTATCACAGGGAGACATGTAGAGACAGACAGGTAACCAGTCTATCACAGGGGGACATGTAGAGACAGACAGGTAACCAGTCTATCACAGGGAGACATGTAGAGACAGACAGGTAACCAGTCTATCACAGGGAGACATGTAGAGACAGACAGGTAACCAGTCTATCACAGGGGGAAGTGTAGAGACAGACAGGTAACCAGTCTATCACAGGGAGACATGTAGAGACAGACAGGTAACCAGTCTATCACAGGGAGACATGTAGAGACAGACAGGTAACCAGTCTATCACAGGGAGACATGTAAAGACAGACAGGTAACCAGTCTATCACAGGGAGACATGTAGAGACAGACAGGTAACCAGTCTATCACAGGGAGACATGTAGAGACAGACAGGTAACCAGTCTATCACAGGGGGACATGTAGAGACAGACAGGTGACCAGTCTATCACAGGGAGACATGTAGAGACAGACAGGTAACCAGTCTATCACAGGGAGACATGTAGAGACAGACAGGTAACCAGTCTATCATAGGGCTGACATGTAGAGACAGACAGGCAACCAGTCTATCACAGGGCTGACATGTAGAGACAGACAGGTAACCAGTCTATCACAGGGCCGACATGTAGAGACAGACAGGTAACCAGTCTATCACAGGGAGACATGTAGAGACAGACAAGTAACCAGTCTATCACAGGGAGACATGTAGAGACAGACAGGTAACCAGTCTATCATGGGGCCGACATGTAGAGACAGACAGGTAACCAGTCTATCACAGGGGAGACATGTAGAGACAGACAGGTAACCAGTCTATCACAGGGGGACATGTAGAGACAGACAGGTAACCAGTCTATCACAGGGAGACATGTAGAGACAGACAGGTAACCAGTCTATCACAGGGAGACATGTAGAGACAGACAGGTAACCAGTCTATCACAGGGGGACATGTAGAGACAGACAGGTAACCAGTCTATCACAGGGAGACATGTAGAGACAGACAGGTAACCAGTCTATCACAGGGAGACATGTAGAGACAGACAGGTAACCAGTCTATCACAGGGGAGACATGTAAAGACAGACAGGTAACCAGTCTATCACAGGGAGACATGTAGAGACAGACAGGTGACCAGTCTATCACAGGGAGACATGTAGAGACAGACAGGTAACCAGTCTATCACAGGGGGACATGTAGAGACAGACAGGTAACCAGTCTATCACAGGGAGACATGTAGAGACAGACAGGTAACCAGTCTATCACAGGGAGACATGTAGAGACAGACAGGTAACCAGTCTATCACAGGGAGACATGTAAAGACAGACAGGTAACCAGTCTATCACAGGGAGACATGTAGAGACAGACAGGTGACCAGTCTATCACAGGGAGACATGTAGAGACAGACAGGTAACCAGTCTATCACAGGGAGACATGTAGAGACAGACAGGTAACCAGTCTATCATAGGGCTGACATGTAGAGACAGACAGGCAACCAGTCTATCACAGGGCTGACATGTAGAGACAGACAGGTAACCAGTCTATCACAGGGCCGACATGTAGAGACAGACAGTTAACCAGTCTATCACAGGGAGACATGTAGAGACAGACAGGTAACCAGTCTATCACAGGGAGACATGTAGAGACAGACAGGTAACCAGTCTCTCATGGGGCCGACATGTAGAGACAGACAGGTAACCAGTCTATCACAGGGAGACATGTAGAGACAGACAGGTAACCAGTCTATCACAGGGGTGACATGTAGAGACAGACAGGTAACCAGTCTATCACAGGGGGACATGTAGAGACAGACAGGTAACCAGTCTATCACAGGGAGACATGTAGAGGACAGACAGGTAACCAGTCTATCACAGGGGAGACATGTAGAGACAGACAGGTAACCAGTCTATCACAGGGAGACATGTAAAGACAGACAGGTAACCAGTCTATCACAGGGAGACATGTAGAGACAGACAGGTGACCAGTCTATCACAGGGAGACATGTAGAGACAGACAGGTAACCAGTCTATCACAGGGAGACATGTAGAGACAGACAGGTAACCAGTCTATCACAGGGAGACATGTACAGACAGACAGGTAACCAGTCTATCACATGGCTGACATGTAGAGACAGACAGGTAACCAGTTATCACAGGGCTGACATGTAGAGACAGACAGGTAACCAGTCTATCACAGGGGCCGACATGTAGAGACAGACAGGTAACCAGTCTATCACAGGGAGACATGTAGAGACAGACAGGTAACCAGTCTATCACAGGGAGACATGTAGAGACAGACAGGTAACCAGTCTATCATGGGGCCGACATGTAGAGACAGACAGGTAACCAGTCTATCACAGGGAGACATGTAGAGACAGACAGGTAACCAGTCTATCACAGGGGAGACATGTAGAGACAGACAGGTAACCAGTCTATCACAGGGAGACATGTAGAGGACAGACAGGTAACCAGTCTATCACAGGGAGACATGTAGAGACAGACAGGTAACCAGTCTATCACAGGGGAGACATGTAGAGACAGACAGGTAACCAGTCTATCACAGGGAGACATGTAGAGACAGACAGGTAACCAGTCTATCACAGGGAGACATGTAGAGACAGACAGGTAACCAGTCTATCACAGGGAGACATGTAAAGACAGACAGGTAACCAGTCTATCACAGGGGAGACATGTAGAGACAGACAGGTGACCAGTCTATCACAGGGCTGACATGTAGAGACAGACAGGTAACCAGTCTATCACAGGGCTGACATGTAGAGACAGACAGGTAACCAGTCTATCACAGGGCGACATGTAGAGACAGACAGGTAACCAGTCTATCACAGGGAGACATGTAGAGACAGACAGGTAACCAGTCTATCACAGGGAGACATGTAGAGACAGACAGGTAACCAGTCTATCATGGGGCCGACATGTAGAGACAGACAGGTAACCAGTCTATCACAGGGAGACATGTAGAGACAGACAGGTAACCAGTCTATCACAGGGGGACATGTAGAGACAGACAGGTAACCAGTCTATCACAGGGAGACATGTAGAGACAGACAGGTAACCAGTCTATCACAGGGAGACATGTAGAGACAGACAGGTAACCAGTCTATCACAGGGGGACATGTAGAGACAGACAGGTAACCAGTCTATCACAGGGAGACATGTAGAGACAGACAGGTAACCAGTCTATCACAGGGAGACATGTAGAGACAGACAGGTAACCAGTCTATCACAGGGAGACATGTAAAGACAGACAGGTAACCAGTCTATCACAGGGAGACATGTAGAGACAGACAGGTGACCAGTCTATCACAGGGAGACATGTAGAGACAGACAGGTAACCAGTCTATCACAGGGGGACATGTAGAGACAGACAGGTAACCAGTCTATCACAGGGAGACATGTAGAGACAGACAGGTAACCAGTCCTATCACAGGGAGACATGTAGAGACAGACAGGTAACCAGTCTATCACAGGGAGACATGTAAGACAGACAGGTAACCAGTCTATCACAGGGAGACATGTAGAGACAGACAGGTGACCAGTCTATCACAGGGAGACATGTAGAGACAGACAGGTAACCAGTCTATCACAGGGAGACATGTAGAGACAGACAGGTAACCAGTCTATCATAGGGCTGACATGTAGAGACAGACAGGCAACCAGTCTATCACAGGGCTGACATGTAGAGACAGACAGGTAACCAGTCTATCACAGGGCCGACATGTAGAGACAGACAGGTAACCAGTCTATCACAGGGAGACATGTAGAGACAGACAAGTAACCAGTCTATCACAGGGAGACATGTAGAGACAGACAGGTAACCAGTCTATCATGGGGCCGACATGTAGAGACAGACAGGTAACCAGTCTATCACAGGGAGACATGTAAGAGACAGACAGGTAACCAGTCTATCACAGGGGGACATGTAGAGACAGACAGGTAACCAGTCTATCACAGGGAGACATGTAGAGACAGACAGGTAACCAGTCTATCACAGGGAGACATGTAGAGACAGACAGGTAACCAGTCTATCACAGGGGGACATGTAGAGACAGACAGGTAACCAGTCTATCACAGGGGAGACATGTAGAGACAGACAGGTAACCAGTCTATCACAGGGAGACATGTAGAGACAGACAGGTAACCAGTCTATCACAGGGAGACATGTAAAGACAGACAGGTAACCAGTCTATCACAGGGAGACATGTAGAGACAGACAGGTGACCAGTCTATCACAGGGAGACATGTAGAGACAGACAGGTAACCAGTCTATCACAGGGGGACATGTAGAGACAGACAGGTAACCAGTCTATCACAGGGAGACATGTAGAGACAGACAGGTAACCAGTCTATCACAGGGAGACATGTAGAGACAGACAGGTAACCAGTCTATCACAGGGAGACATGTAAAGACAGACAGGTAACCAGTCTATCATGGGGCCGACATGTAGAGACAGACAGGTAACCAGTCTATCACAGGGAGACATGTAGAGACAGACAGGTAACCAGTCTATCACAGGGGGACATGTAGAGACAGACAGGTAACCAGTCTATCACAGGGAGACATGTAGAGGACAGACAGGTAACCAGTCTATCACAGGGAGACATGTAGAGACAGACAGGTAACAGTCTATCACAGGGGGGAAGTGTAGAGACAGACAGGTAACCAGTCTATCACAGGGAGACATGTAGAGACAGACAGGTAACCAGTCTATCACAGGGAGACATGTAGAGACAGACAGGTAACCAGTCTATCACAGGGAGACATGTAAAGACAGACAGGTAACCAGTCTATCACAGGGAGACATGTAGAGACAGACAGGTAACCAGTCTATCACAGGGAGACATGTAGAGACAGACAGGTAACCAGTCTATCACAGGGGGACATGTAGAGACAGACAGGTGACCAGTCTATCACAGGGGAGACATGTAGAGACAGACAGGTAACCAGTCTATCACAGGGAGACATGTAGAGA